>NW_017306429.1:566939-576130 GCF_000935625.1 Nanorana parkeri
TTTAAGTTGGGTTTGTTGTTTCTGTTGGCCCACCCCTCTTTTTTGGTACTGCTCTGTGACGTCCCTACAGTACATGATCTCCGATCTGTTCCCTGTGTACTTCAATGAACGGGAGAGAAAATAGGATTTTGGTACTCACCGTAAAATCCTTTTCTCTCCGTTCATTGAAGGACACAGGGCCCGCCCCTCTATATGGGTGTGTACTCCTTTACTGCTTGTTACTAAACTGGAGACTTGTCAGCAGGTGGGGGGTTTTGGCCACCAGCAGGGGCCGCCCCTAGGCTGTGATTGGTCTTTAGTTTTGTGCCTAGCGTCCTTCTCCTGCAGGTGGCGATATTACCCTACAGTACAGGATCTCCGATCTGTTCCCTGTGTCCTTCAATGAACGGAGAGAAAAGGATTTTACGGTGAGTACCAAAATCCTATTTTTGTGTGTGGCACATTATGGAAATATAATGTCAAAATTGGTTACATAATTAAAGAATACATTTCATGATTTTTTCCATTTCATTTAACATTTTATATTTAATTAAAATGTATTACTTCAATCACTTCCTGATATCAGTCTGTAAAATCTACAGTTTGGAATGTTTCATTGAAAGCATGACAATGTAATGACATCTAACACATTGCTATATGGGGTTAATTGCAACCGCTCTGCATTCCTCTCTTTGTTTTTAGAGATGTTTATCTATAGGCGGCCATTAAAATTGCTAGCACTGACACCCGTGACTGGCTCACTGGCTTACTACAATATAAATATACAATAGTAAAATGTATGACCTCAACAGCAATTTGGGATGTCCTCCTTTTTTGCACACTGAGCTCAAAGCTTTCAAAAATATCACACACACTCTAAAAAGGGCATACTTTTGCTATTTTGGGTTCTCTTCATAATTCTTTTTTCTTTTGCTTGCTCTTTCATAGGAGAGTGGTAAAAGCTATTATACGTGTGCAAAGACCTCAAAATATTTTCCATTTTTTTGTCCCAACATGATACCCCCTGCAATGTGCTCTGGACAGCTGCCCCTACTATTCTCCTCTAGTTACACCCCTGGGTAAAGTGATAAATTTAAAATGTTACATGGTGGAGCATTAGAACGTGGAGCAAGTTGAGACTTCTACTGCTTAAAAAAGCATGCATTGTGAAAAAACTGCAATGTGTGCATAAACATGAATGGGAAGCATACTCTTTAAAGAACTTCTAAAGTCACATAATGTACTATCCTGTTATAACATCAGCATTGTAATAGGAATACATATAGTTGTTTTTTATAATGCAACCAAAGCTTACTTGAAAAAATCCCTTTTTATGTAGTGAGTGCTGCTTTCCGTCTGCCCCTCACTTTCAACATCTTCCTGGATTCACAGCGTGCTTTGCATATCCCATCATGGATTGCTTTCAGCAAGCAATGATAATGTTACATTGCTCAGGCGTTCAGTTGTAGTCAGGGCCATCCCTACCTAATTTGCTGCCTGAGGCGGCCAGGAAAAGGGGGGAGCGGTGGGTTAAGCCGAGCTGTCAGCTGGAAGGGAGGTGATGGCTGGCCAAGCTGTCAGCCAGGTTGGAGGAGGTGGCCGGCAAAGCTGTTAGCCAGGCAGAAGGTGGCCGAGCTGTCAGCCAGGGGGTTGGGGTTGCTCTTAGTCGGCTGTGCTAACTCCCCCCTCCCCCACACACACACCTGCCCCCCCATTGAAATGTGCCTCAGGCGACCTCATTATGATGAAGCCCCTGGTTGTAGTTCAGAAGGCAGGCTCTAGTGACTCATGAAGTGCATATTCACAGGGCTGAGTGAAGTTGTATCATTGCACTAAGGAAGTGCATCCTATGGGCATCTTCAATATGTAAGTGTACAAACTTCTAGGTCAATATGGTTATTGGGAGTGAGAAAGAACTTATGGAAATTCAATATAGAAACACATATCTATGTTTAGTTTTTGACCATAGATACTCTTTTACTGCTAGGCTTCTATTATCCATCACTATTTGGGGATCTGTTTGGAGACTGCAACACTTTGGAGACTAATAGAAATGAATCAGCATAGTCCATAGCAACTAAATGGTTGCTATGAGCAATACTTCTAATGCTCTAGAAATTGGACACATAATTATCTTGGGTGATGGCATCCCAGAATTCCTGGCATTTTCACCTAAACAGGCTGTCTTTTAGATGTCTGTGCGGGGATGTGTTTATGCTGTTGCTTCTGAGAATGGGATGTGGGGGGGAGAGATGCTATACACTCCTTTCAAATAGTTGTATTCCTTTGAGCAAGTGCGAGCGAATCATTTACAATTGCTTTGAAGATTCATTTGGCACGGAATCAAGAACATATAGACATCTTCCCGCAGACTATACATTTTATAGGCAGCAGAAAACCTGCCTGCATTTTAACCCAAGCAATCCAAATATTTTGATAGATTTAAGGTGCATTGCAGTGTTTTATCATGTTTATACCTTCCTGTCATATATATGGATACACTTTCCTTTAAAATAATATATTTTGCTTGGGGATTTTTATGGATCCTGTGTACAGATAGAGTTGCAAAAAAAAAAATAAAGTCTTTTGAATTTGTGGGCATGAAATGTACATTCCATCAAACGTTTATTCTGTCATCATGGCTTTATAAAGAAGTCATTTTTATGCACAGGAGCTGAACAGATAAGTGTATATTGGTTCTTTTTTTCATTTCTTGTTAAAGCATTCATTTATTAATTGATATCTGACTATGAATTAATTATATAGAGGTGTCACAATTGTTTGTTCTTTTGTCAACCCCATTGGACAGCACTGGGCCAATTACCTAGCACATGGGAGGGCAGGAAGTAAGTCAAATGTCCTTCCTTACCTGGAACTACCAGATATTTTCTTCTTAGTGGCTAATCACTGAGCAAAGGGAGCAAAGGAAAGGTGATTATGTGCTGCTGGGGAGGTGGGCATCAATGTGAACCCGTTGCTTTTCTCTGCATGGGCAAAGTAAAGGTTTACTTTAAGTACTGTAAACTGATCCCCACTACCGCCACATTAATACCATCAACACCACCCACAAAAAAAGCACTTTATGGTGTATCAGGCTGGTTGGACTTTATGGACTGTACTGCCTGACCATTCAGGCTGGTTGACTTCATGGGCTCTACTGCCTGACCACTCAGGCTGGTTGGACTTCATGGCCTGTACTGCCTGACCACTCAGGCTGGTTGACTTCATGGACTTTACTGCCTGACCTCTCAGGTTGGTTGACTTCATGGACTGTACTGCCTGACTATTCAGGCTGGTTGACTTCATGGACTGTACTGTCTGAACACTCAGGCTGGTTGACTTCATGGACTGTACTGCCTGACTATTCAGGCTGGTTGACTTCATGGACTGTACTGCCTGACCTCTCAGGTTGGTTGACTTCACGGACTGTACCGCCTGACCATTCAGGCTGGTTGACTTCATGGACTTTACTGCCTGACCACTCAGGCTGGTTGACTTCATGGACTGTACTGCCTGACCTCTCAGGTTGGTTGACTTCATGGACTGTACCACCTGACCATTCAGGCTGGTTGACTTCATGGACTGTACTGCCTGACTATTCAGGCTGGTTGACTTCATGGACTGTACTGCCTGACCACTCAGGCTGGTTGACTTCATGGACTTTACTGCCTGACCACTCAGGCTGGTTGACTTCATGGACTGTACTGCCTGACCACTCAGGCTGGTTGACTTCATGGACTTTACTGCCTGACCACTCAGGCTGGTTGACTTCATGGACTGTAGCGACTGCCTGCCCTCTCAGGCTGGTTGGACTTCATGGCCTGTACTGCCTGACCACTCAGGCTGGTTGACTTCATGGACTTTACTGCCTGACCTCTCAGGTTGGTTGACTTCATGGACTGTACTGCCTGACTATTCAGGCTGGTTGACTTCATGGACTGTACTGCCTGACCACTCAGGCTGGTTGACTTCATGGACTTTACTGCCTGACCACTCAGGCTGGTTGACTTCATGGACTGTACAGCCTGACCATTCAGGCTGGTTGACTTCATGGACTGTGCTGCCTGACCACTCAGGTTGGTTAACGTCATGGACTGTACTGCCTGACCACTCAGGCTGGTTGACTTCATGGACTGTACTGCCTGACGATTCAGGCTGGTTGGACTTCATGGACTGTACTGTTGGGGAAATGTCACTTTTTTTAGGCGCAGGTACAAATACCTGCTGCTGTTAGTCAGTGGACTCAAATTATGATGTAATATCGAGATATTGGAGACCAACACACAAACACCAAGTGTATACTGTAGCTAGTCTAATTTATTAAGGAAGTACAAAAGCATTTATAGTAAAATATATGTAATTGAAATAGCTCTTGTTCATTGGTTAGACTCAGATGGCAGTTATGACTGCATAGGGACTTTTCATATATTTTCGGTAACTCAGATGTTCTCAGACTTGGCACGGTGCCTTGGTCATAAGGTTGCCTGTCATTGTCTAGGGAAAGCCAATATCATCATGTCCCAGACATCCAAAATTAGAGAAGTATCATAAACAGAATGAAATAGACTAGAGGTCAATATATACAAATATATAGTATTTATATCCAAAGCCTTATACTTTATGCATTGAAGCCATTTTGAATCTCAGGTGCCATGTTGAGCACGTATTTCTCCTTCATACTGCCTGACCACTTACAGATTATTCATATGCAGTTTAATTGGCTGTGATGTAGAGACATCAGGCAGGAGCGTGGGTTGTCTCAGGGCTAATCATCAGGCAGAAGGGTCCTTGATGACCAGTCTTTCTAGTGCATCATGGGTGGGAATAGGCAAAGCAGCTGCTGATGTATTGAATATTGGGAAATTCCATAAGGGAGGGAGGCAGGTATTTGTGGGGGATACAAAAAAAGAAAACCAGTTCCCCAACATGAATTGCATGGATTTTAGCAAATAAATTGGAGCTGACTACTTGTTTCTCTTCTGGAGATATTACAAATACCTGTTTCCTATGTATTGCTGACATTTTTCAGATTAAGATTTAAACTGGGAGGTTCTTCAGGGAAACTGAGGTCATTGCGCAGTTTGCCAACCAGCGTGGGAAACCATCCACACCTCTTTTTTCACTAATGACTCGTCTCCATTGCGCAGACAGGGGAGGAGATGACTTAACTGAGACTAGTGTTTGCAGGTTAAATGCTGTACCCCAGAAGGTTGAGGAGACATATGATGTAAGCCAACACCTTCACAAGAAATGGTAATGCACACCTGTATGACAACAGTGCCAAGTCTTACCTTCTGCTGTGTTTATTCACCAGCAGGATCTGTAACACATAAACTGATCTAACCCAAAATGTTAATAAATCTGGCCTGCTGGTTTTCTACTGACTATCATGACATAATGGTTATGCATAGTCTAAATATGTAAGAATGTTTCATTTTGGTTATCACTGGAAAGTGCTATATAGTGTAGAACAGAAAGTGATGGAAGCTTTATCAGTCTGTTTTTATTAATAACCATTCCTCCTCATATATATTGTAGGAGACTCCCATTTTCTTATCACATTATGAAAACAGATGTGTAGTTCAAAAACGCCAGAACTATTTATTTTATTTTACGGAACTAGATCAAGGATTAAGGTGTGTATACAATACAGACCGAAAGACTCCTACAGAATTGATTGAGCAATACGTCATGCCCAGAAATGAAGGCTAACAATGTGCACGGATAGGTATGAACAAAACTAAGATGTTCTACTATTAATAAACACATAAAAAGCATAAACAAACATCTGAGATCTAAGCAACCTGTACCATGGGTTTATGTATGATAGTTTATATATAATACCCAACCAAATATAGCATAATATAGAAGTGGGATCACCATGTGATGGGATGGATAAGGGTTCAGAATAAAATGAAACAGACAAAGGTGACCATGGACAAACAGCAGCAGCGGTCCAGTTTCTCTCCTCTTGCCTGCAGTCCCTGTGTTAGACTGATAACTATGTACACTGCAATAGAATCTGTTTGGTTTATGTAGTGCCATTCGATCACCCATTCAGAATCCAGTTGTGCCAGGGACTTCAGAAGACTAATATAAAGACTGGCAAGCTACTATTAAATAATACAACGTATCACCGTAAAGTTCCTCCAAATGACAGCATTTGGGACTGGTGGTGGGCTACCCAGGCATTACACACTGCATTGTAGAATGGGGCATACCCCAGAAGTTCAAGTATCTGTATTAGGTACAAATATTGACAAAAACATATATTACAATAACTAGTCGTACATGTGGTTAGTTGTGCCATGTTGCTATTAACTGGCGCATTTTTTTTTTAAACTGACATATTACCAATTCTCAGGCAACCAAGTATGGCATGATACAACTTACCTTTTCATGTAATTGTGATTTTGTTATATCAGAATTATACTCATTTGTTGTATTATTTTATGCTGTCTACCCCTACATAGTCAAGGCAATGTAAAATGGTTTTCAGACCTGGCTCTTGCGGTAATAAAAGCTGAAATGGACACTTACCTTGGTCATTTGCGGTCTTGTATTTTTAGGGATTATTGTGACCTGCAAGACCTGTCACATTAATCAGGTCTTATTGTGAGTGTTACTTAACTGCAGGGCTGTGCTATGTGACAGGGCTGTGGAGATCTCAAGACTGGATAGAGATAAATACAAATCCTTTTGGCAGGTATAACCACTCCAGTATATGTATTTCATCTGTGTATTTAGCGTTTGTCTGGAGTTCAGCTTTAAATTGAGAATCCTTGTTGGACCAGAGGTCAGATATTGAAGAACAAGAATGCAGTAGTGGACTGGTAAGCGTTCACATGATTGTGAATCTGCCAGACCAATTGTATGTCAAATTTCAGCTTGGGAGTATCAATTTTCACCTTTTAATTAAGATAAAAATTAATAAAGACAATATATAGCTGGGCCTGCTCTTTGTAATAGATGTATACTGTACATAGTAACTTCACAATCTATTGAAACTGATGTGTAAACACCCACATGCCAGTCTGTTCCTTTATAAACCTTGAAGTTCATTTATTAAACATGTTATGAATGCGTACGTCAGACAGCAGCTGCTTTCATGTGACAGTGGCATCTCCTAACATTAATGCATATAATTTTATGAGTGTAATAAAGCTTGCTTTAAACAAAAGAATAAAGAAAAAAGTGAATTTACAGTGTCAGGACTTGTATATATTATTAAAAGAAGTCATAAGGTAATAATTCAAATAAACCTGTCATTGGAGAAGTTGTTGCCATTGATGGCACACTTTTAATATTGCTAGATTACTGGTGGTGATGCTTGCCCATTGTTTGCAATACTTTATGATTTATTGACCCCAAACTGGGGTGCAGGTCAGGAAAGTCAGAAATCCTGATCTATATCATTGCCTTGGACCGATTACATTTCTTAAATGTAAGAAAGCCACCATGGAAGCCAGGCAACTACGTTTCTTTAGAAGGAGGGTTCAGCAATGGCAGTCTCATGAAAGGTTCCCTTTAAAAGTGTTACAGTTAAATACACTGAGTGGCCAGATTAATATGACCACCTGACGTTTGTAGGCAAATTAGCTATAATTTCGCGCTGAAGTTTCTAGAGGGCCAGACCATTATAAATAGGGAAGCAGGTTGTTTACCACGACAGTAGAAGTGATTTTTTCTGAAGATATGGGTAAACAACGCAATTTAACAGCCTTTGAACGTGGGATGATTGTTGGCGCTCGGAGCCAAGGAGCGAGTATCAGCAAAACAGCAAAATTTGTTAAATGTTCAAGAGCAGCTGTTGTTAAAGTGTTTAAAGACTGGACTGTCAGCCGAAAATCTGGGTCTGAACGTGCGAATTGTGGCCGTCAGCGACTAGTCAATGTTAGGGCAGAACGGAGAGTGGCAAGACTGGTACAAGACAACTGAAGGGCAACAGTGCAGTGTCAGATTCCTCGCATCACCTTTCAACATCTCGTGGAGTCACGAGGTGGCCCAACGAAGTCATCTCGTGGAGTCACGAGGTGGCCTAACGAAGTACTGATGGGGTGGTCATAATAATCTGGCCACTCAGTGTATATGTTTTACATTAAAATAAACCCATGCAAGTTATGTCACATTAAAGTGTCACTGATGGCTTTATGTAATTAGTATTGCTTTCATTATAACTTTCCAGGGTTACAAAGTTGCTCCCAGGATCATCTGTTTTAGAGTTCAAATACCACTGTAGGTACCACCATGTTTTGCCACCATGCTAGCCTGGGTTAAGGTAGGACTGGCGAACAACCAGCCCTGATCCTACTTCCAGTACACACACCAATCAAAATAGATGACAATATTAAAGCAGTGCATGGAGTAAACATTGAACATAACAGTACAATAATTTCTCACAAAGTTTATGCTGAGTTTTATCTATTATAGATGGAGCCATCATCCCTAAACTTGGGCATACCTGCCTTCAACACCAACTGTCACCAACTCGTATGTGTGATGAAATATCTTAAACTTTACAAAACAAGTCCAATTGAATGTAGCTAACTACTACTAGGCTATAGACATTCAAGTATTTGCATATTCTTAAGAATTACTAAATAAGCTTAATGAGGGTATTCATTAAGCTTATTTAGTAATTCTTAAGAATATGCAAATACTTGAATGTCTATAGCCTAGTAGTAGTTAGCTACATTCAATTGCACTGCAAGGCTTAAAGTGGTATTGAAGTCGAAATGTTTTTCCCTCCCCCCATGTTAATGTCTGCACTTACCTTAAATGATGTCTCTTATTCCGATCTTCTTTCCTGATGTTTTCATCTGTCCCTCCAGCGCTGCGGCGGCTCTCCGATCCAGCACTGACTCCTCTCTGCTTGCAGGCACTTCCGATCCAGCGGTGTCTGCATGTGGGTCCACGCGTCCATAGACTTACCTTGCGTCTCTGCTCGTCTCCCGGCCGAGAATCCGAACTGCGCAAGCGCCCGCCCGAAGATCCTTTGCGGCCACCCGAGCAGTTCCTGATTCTCGGCGCAGGAGCGCGCAGCGATAACGAGGTAAGTATAAACCGCTGTTAAAGTGACATTAAAGGCAAAAAAATGTCCCTCCCCCAATGTTAATGTTAGCACCAGTGGCGGAACTACCGCCAGTGCAGGCGGTGCGGGCGCACCAGGGCCTCGGCCTGGAGGGGGACCAGCACAGTCCAGCATCGGTACA
>NW_017306429.1:576162-628927 GCF_000935625.1 Nanorana parkeri
GCCATGACTTCACGGCTCGCTCCGCCCATTTGACATTCTCAGCTGTCAAATACTACATAGCATTCGGAAATTCCCGAATGCTATTCGTGAGTTTCCGAATGCCATTCAGTTCTGTGAGCCGAGGTGTCATAATACTTTTCATATAACACCTCGGCTCACAGATCCGAATGGCATTGGGGAGTTCCCGAATGCTATGTAGTATTTGACAGCTGAGAATGGCAAATGGGCGGAGCGAGCCGTGACGTCACGGCTCACTCCGCCCATCTGTTTACTTTCGAGCAGGAAAGTCATTTTGCGGAGAGTTTTCGTCGGGTTTGGACAGTCGTCGTGCAGTTGGACTTTTTTTATTTCGGCGGGTCGGCGGGGGTCGTGCACCGTGATTGACGCTGGATTACATCGATGGAGCCATTTTTTTTATTGTTAATTAAAGGAATAGTCAAAAATCGTCTCTTTGTTTTTTTTTTCAATTAAAGGATTTTATTAAAATTCTGGACTTTTTAATAACTCTTTTATTTAACCCTTTAGTGAATGGGTAGAGATACAAGTACCCCTTACTCATTCACAAGGGGGGGGGCAGCATCTGCATTTCCATCTCCCCGAGGAAAATAAGCCCCCTTGCCCACAGACCCCCACAACCACCGGGTCAGGGTTGTGGGGAAGAGGCACGTGGCCTGGTAAGGCGCAGGGAGGGGGGCCGCTCAATCGCTCGCAATTTCGTCCAGACTACCGCTAACGAATTTCGGAATCGGAAATTCGGATATCTGTAATTCGGATATATCCGAATGTCCGAATTTACGAATTGCACATGTCTAATTCAAAGTAGACAACTGAAGTTTTTAATCATGTATAAAATTCAGTGCACAATTTCTCAGTACTCAGTCCTGTTAACCAGCAAATAAATCTGTTTTTAAATAAAGACAGAGGTCTCAGTTGCATACAGTTAAAAAAAAAAAAACCTGAACGTTGCTCACCATGTCAAGGTTGCACTGTACCCTGAATTCCTAAAAGTGTGACAATAACAGGGGGATTATTTTAAAATTTCAAACAAGGTATATTACATTTATTTTAAGAAAATACAAATTCACACACAAAAAAAAAACCACATAATGACAACAATATAACACTATGGGGGGAATTAATTAAAACTGAAGCCGACAGAATATTGAGCAGTTGTCCATGGCAACCAATCAGCATCTCTCTTCAGTTTGCTCAGTTAAGATTTAAACATGAGAGAAAGAAGCTGATTGGTTGCAAAGCAAATCTGCTCCAGATTTTCTCTGCTCCAGTTATGATAAATCCCCCCCATGGTTTTAAATCAATCAGTTATTAGTTTTGTTTTTAATTTAAAGAATCTTTGCACTGAACCTTTGACAGTTTATTTCTAGTTCCAATTAAAACAGTGATAAGTTTTGCCAGTATTTCTGACAAACACATCAGATGTTCCTGGTATGTGTTACCAGATGGACACATGGACTCATTTTAAATAGAGGCGAGCAGATATGCGGATAGACATATATAGAACCGGAGAATCTTGCTGCCAAGTGAACCTAAAATACATAGTACAAAAATAAGTAAGAACATCTAAGCAACTTGGTATAGTAAGCTAACACAAATAACTTCTGCTGTCTCTATTCATGAGCACTTTCCTTTCTTAAGTGATGGACTGAGGAAATGTCGTCATATATTAATAACAATAAAAATAATAATAATTTTTGGGGGGACAAATAAATAAAGAGGCCATCTAGTTTAAATAGAAATGTCCTAACCGCTTTTCACCATTCTCTTAAAGTGACACTAAACCGAGGAGTTAAATCTTAAAAATGCATTCAAGTACCCTAACTATTACCATAAATGTATCTTATTTGTGTATCACTCGGCTGTAGATCCTCAAATCATCTCTGAATTCATACTGACACTGTCCTTCCTTCTGGAGAGTGGCTACTTTTGTTCCCCATGGTCCCTGTGTGTGTCCCTATGCGAAACAAGCTATGGTAAGTCTGTGCACCTATTACTGTACAGTTAGAGTGCCTCCCCCTTGTTATTGTCTGTAGCCAGCTTTGGGCAGGTCATCTCTCAGAGCACAATACTGTGATGGAACACCTATATACGTATACCTGCAGGGGACTGGATGACCTACAGCACAAGTACATCTGCTTCAGTAACGTGCAGTAAGCTTTCTGCTAGGTCAGGCATTCCCCAGTCCGGCCCAGTCCCGCCCTCAGCCCGTTGATGCCCCTCCCTCAACCCAGTCACCGAACTGTGTGTGGAGGATGGAGAAGGGAGGAGACAGGGAGGAGCCTCCCTGTCCCTCACTTGTTTGTCACAGGTGAGGCATCGAGATCGATGTCCCCAGTGTTTTTCTTTTTTCGTTTTTTTTTTATTGGACAGCTTGGGCTATTGGCGCTTTGTCATTGGTCCAAACCATCCACAGTGCTCAAGCCTCTAACACAGAGAAGCAAGCAGCTCTTGCCTCACTATGTTAGGTTACACAAAGCAGCGGCTTTCCCTGCTGTGTAACCTGTTAGAAGCCGGTCTGAATGGAGAAAAAGCTGTCAGCTTCAGACTTGAAGCTGACAGCTTTTTCCTCCATAATACTAGGTGAGGCTCTGCCTCACCTGCCTCCCCTGACCGCACGTCCCTGATCTGCTTCTGCTGACATTAACTACACATATCCTGAATATACAGTGTGTAATTATACTTGCAGGTTTTCTTTGGTGATGAGGTTTTCTTTAAGACTCTTGACTATCTCATACAGCGTAAGTTGATTAAACTTTAATTATTTCAGTGGTACTTATCTTATGGTGCTTGTTTTGCCAAGAGTTATTCAATTTGTGAATGATACTCCAAATTATAATGATCCTTAAAAGGCTCTTGCCGCTATCACGTTAAACAGATGCTGCTGCTTTTGTGACACTTAGACAAGTTAAACATCTGCATCGTGTTGGAGGAACTACAGAAAAAGAAGGTAAGCAAATGTCACCCAGCTTCAATCACAAGCACCTTACGGTCTTACTGCATTGCTCTATGGAGTATAGTAAATGGCATTTAGGTTATCTTTGTTTCCAGTTTGTAGTTCATGCCTGAGCAATTAGGTCATCTGTTGCTGAAATGATAACATATTATACAGTAAGAATTTTAAAACTAACATTAAGTACCAGAGGTGTAATGTTACCCTTGCCAAGGTGTATGATATTGTGGCCATTTTAGCTGTAGATTTTCTTTTCTTGTCTTGTCAATTGTCTGCCGTACAGGAAAGAGGTGAGTGGAATTTTCCTAGTGGGGGCACATATCCAAATAGCGATTTCCCAAATTTTGGGAAGATGTGCTATTGCTTCCTGTTGTGTCCCTGGGACACAAACAGCAATAAATACCTAAAAGAGGTATCTCTCGAGAGCCTTAGCTTTCTAAGAATTCAGAATTCAGTAACCTTGAGCATTGGTGCTCAACTGGTGGGTCGCAACCCCATGTTCAGTGGGTCACCCTATGCCTTCCACTTTTCTAGGTGAGAGCAGTGTCAGCTTGAGGTGGGATGGGATGGGGCTATGGCTGCGAGGGAGCTCCATCCATAAATGCATTGCTTACAGCTCCCTCACATGTCCTGCAGTGGTGCCTGGACTGGAGTGATGTCACTTTCTGGCTCCCAGCACCTCTACAGGGCATGCCAGGGAGCTGTAACAGTAATGCAAATATGGATGGAGCTCCCTCACAGCACAGCAGCCCACACTAGACCCCAGGCTGGGGATCCACTCCAGTTCTCGTAAGATAGGAAGACTGGGTGGATCTTAAAAAAATAAATACATTTGTATATAAATAATATCTGAGTGTGTGAGATTGTGTCTGTGGTTGTGAGTGTCTGTCAGTGTTTTTAGGGCCCGTTCACACTAGTACAGTACAGTGCGTTAATCGCATAGACCTTTGCGATTAATGCACTCTACCGTGCAAAATCGAACCTACAACGAATTCTCTTGTGGGAGGTGTGTCGCATTGCCATTCATTTGAATGGCACCCCAAACGCACCTCCACCGACAGTTCAATCGCCCGCACCGGAACGTGCAGTACCGCAATGCCGTGTGTTCCTTTGCGGTGCGACTTGAGTCACAAATGAATGACAATGGTCAAATGTGGGTCCTGAGGTTACACAGATTGAGAGCCACTGACCTAGAGCATCCAGTCAGAACATTTCTCTTGCTGAACTATTTCAGTAAATGGAATCTGATTGGTTGCTCTGGGATACATTGGTATCCCGCTGCCTCAGGCAGCCAAAAGGCAAGGGACGCCCCTGCTGGTGACAATGGTCACCAAGACAATTGAGGGGTCCCTAGCGTGGAGTTTTTAATCCTTCCTCAATCTATCCAAACTAAAAATAAAGTTCTGGCTTTATTTACACTTTAAATACATTTGATACATGAAAGGAAACCTAAACACTGTATGCCGACCAAATGTCCTTTGAAATGCCAGCATTCAAATTCCAAGCAGATTTTTAGTGTGGAGAAAAAGCCCTAAGTAGACCACGTGTAATACATTTGTTCTGTGAAGAGGAGTCTGGTTTACTGAAAAAGTTATGATTACACTCATTTCAATGCTTAGCATTAAAATATATATATCTAGATATATATATCTGTATATATATCTAGATATATATATGCAATGTAAGCTGACAATGATAATAATTATCCTGTTTAAGAGCATACAACTGTGACTAATTACTTCCCAGGTTCCTACAAAATGGTATGAGACGGCACACAGCATTTTTGAAGTTCAGTCACTTAACACCAGTTTTGCTTCTGTTTGCCGTACAATATTTGCAAAACACACACTTGCAGCTGTTTGGAGTCAGTCCACATTCTTTGCATTGCTGGATTGCAAAAATATATAAAAGTCTTTCTTGATACTTTTCAGATCATTATCAGCATGATAACACGAAGACCAGCCTAAGACAAGGTCTTCAGATAGGAAAACATTAGGAAGTTATTCTTTTTTTACAATATTATATTCTTCTCTTCATGCCACACACACGTTTTTTATTTCTTAGCAAGTTGATTGATGCAAAGAGATTTAAAGGAGAACTTACACGCCGCAGCTGAAGCGGATCCCGACAATTATGCCGGGATCCGCCCAGCTGCGTGAGTGCCTATCTAGATGCAGAGCCAGCTGTACCCGCCCCGTCCGATCCGCCAGTCAGCACTGGCAGTTTGGAGCGGGGAGGGGGGAATCCAGCCCCTCCCCTGTCACGGCAGAGAGCCGTGACAGGATCGAGAGGTGAGCGAACGCCGGTATGTGTTCGCTCACCTCCAGATCTACTGAGCCGACCTGTGACAGCCTCATTGTCACAGGTCGGCTAGAACTATGAGGTGAGTGAAAAGCACTCACCTCATAGTTCTCCTTTAAGGGCATTTAAAGGATAAGAAAGAATTGTAAAAATAAGCCTCCAAATATGCAGTGGTTGATTCAGCCACCCCTTATAAAACTTACACCCCACAATATTTAAATTTTAAAACCCATATCTTTAAAATAACAACAAACACACCTTTAGACAATCTACAAACACACATTTCTAGATAATATTTGGCTTTGTATTCTTTGCATACCTTATTTCTCTTTTCTTCACCAGGCTCCTGACAGTGGCCATGTTTTCTAAGTGCAGATTACTAGCTCTCCTGTTACTTCCTGGATTTCTGGCATGTGACTAGAAATGTGACTACGAACATCATCTCAGGGGAGGAAAATGCCTTTCCCTGAGATGAGCTTTCCCAGCAATGCTCTGCTGATGATAAGGTAATCCCAGTGTGCATTGCGTTGGCAAACTGAAGTCATTTTGCCCTTTTAAAGCAGGAAGTGAATGCTCTGCAAGTGTAAGTATTTCAAAATCACAGCATTTTACACCTGACATGTCTGTTACTATTCATCATACATAGAAGGATGCATTGGTAGAATTAGATTTTTTAATGTAAAGGTCTGCTTTAATTTATACCCTCCCTCCTACTCAACTGGAATAGAGATATACAAAAAAGCTGAATCTAGCCACACTAATAGCCATAATAGTTTGAAAACCAGCTAGGTACCTTATATGTTTTATAACCAATACTATGGTGCTATTTCGGCACCTGTGTAGTTATAGATGTGCAGCACAGTGCTATAGTGTTTAGTACTTCTGCCTTGCAGCACCGGGGTTTAAATCCTGGACAGGACACAAAGGAGTTTACATGTTCTCCCTGTGCCTACGTGGCTTTCCTCCGGGTGCTCCGGTTTCCTCCCATACTCCAAAGACATGGTGGCAGGGAAGAAAAAAGGTGCAAAGAAGATAATACACATGACATCATTTCAGGGACATAAAGAACCTCACCTAGTATTATGGAAGAAAAAACTGTCAGCTTCGAGTCTTTTTCTCCATTCAGATCGGCTTCTAACAGGCTACACAGCTGGGGGCGGGGCGCTGTGGGGGCAGGCTGGATGGCAGGCAGGTGTGGGGGTGGGATGACTCCAAATGTCCTCTGCAAAAGTAGAACGCAGGTCAGATTCCCAAGCAATATACATGGTTGCTTGGCAGGGGAACTCAGCAACATAGAATAGATCAATGTGCTACACCCCCCCTGTTGGCTAGTAGATTGGGAGCACCAAAGTTTGTAAAGTGTAAGGTTGGGAGGAGTGTCCCTGCAGGGTGAGTAAAAAATGAGATATTTAATGAAATCGAAACAATTCAGAGGAAGGCATATTTAGTCACTCTGTACAGTAAGTTAAGGTTAAGGGTTTTCCCAATTTAAATTACTGGCCAATTCTATATAGCCCCTTACTCTGCCACCAATGAAACAACCTGGGTTGAAGGCCCGGTGGAAAGACTGGGTTATGAAGGAGAGAAACTAGGGGTATATGAGGTTAGGAGATGGCATAGGAGCGACGAACCTGGTCCCAAATTGCTAAGGAAAAGGAAAGAGTGGGAGCCATAACAACCGGACGTTGTATAGGGGATAGCTATTTCAGGAGGTCCAAGGGCAAACTGTCAGCGGCAGGAGATTCCATGTAAACCCAGTTGGAAGACAACCAAGCCAAGCGTGAGGCATAATAGTAATAAATTAGATTAGGAACACCAAGACCTCTCGATGCCTTAGAGCAAACCAAAGTTGCTCTAGGCACCTGGTGTCCTTTGGCGCCCCCAGATAAAGGAGATCAGGTTAGATTAGAAGGAAACCAAATCTGATCAAGGTATATGGATTGGCAAAGCCCTAAAGAGATACAATAGCCTCAGCAGGAGAGTTATCTTGATGGCGTGTATTTTCCCAAACCATGAGAGTTCGTATGAGGACCACCTGTCCAGATCTTCCTGTAACTTCCGAAAGAGAGGGGGGAAATTAGCACAGTAGAGGACATCAAAGGAAGTGGTAAGGTTAATACCAAGGTAAGGGATGGAGTTAGACGGCCAAGAGAAACGAAAGGCAGTACAAAGTCTATCCACGAGATCCTGGGGGAGATTAACATTCACGGCAAGGGATTTAGAGCCATTAATGCATAGTCTGGAGACAGTGCACTAGGTGCTTTTACAGTGATACTAAATTCAGGAGTTAATTCTTAAAAATGCATTCAAGTACTTAACAAAAATGTACCTTATGTGTGTATTACTCGGCTGTAGATCCTCAAATCATCTCTGAATTGATGCTGACACCATCATTCCTTCTGGAGGGTAGCTACCTTTGTTCCCCATGGTCCCAGTATTCCACGTTGCTAATTTGTATTGAGATTGCAGTCCATCACGGGAGCAAGCTTGGAGTGGTGACTACTTTACAACACACAGGGACCATAGGGAAGAAAAGTAGCCTCCCTCCAGAAGGAAGGACACTGTCAGCACCAATTCAGAGATGAGGTGAGGATCTACAGCTGACTGACACACTAATAATGTATATTTTTGTTCACAGTTAAGGTACTTGAATGCATTTTTAAGATTTAACTCCTGAGTTTAGTATCACTGTAAAAGCACCTAGTGCACTGTCTCCAGACTACGCATTAATGCCTCTAAATCCCTCGCCCTGATGTCATTTTGCTCTATATACTCGGGCCCCTGGGGGATCTCCCTGTGCGCCCGCTGGCCAGTCCACCCCTATTTATATACTTTGCAGAATGCCTGGATCTGCTTAATTTACTACAAGTCCGTACTGTCTACTTTTTGTGTCGTTTGTATATGTATTATTATTTATATTTGTTATTATAAGTATTATTTTTACTGAACATAATACAATAAATATAAAACCACTAGGGCCCTCCTTACCATCTCTTCTTGAATTGTATTGTGATTGTTATGTCTTCCTTATATTGTGAAGCGCTGCGCAAACTTTTGCCGCTATATAAATCCTGTATAATAATATACATTACTATAATAAAATACTATGAGGTATTTTTATGCCCATTAATAATGATGTCTTTCATTACTACCATGTGTCCTCCTAAAAGTTCTTTAAAACATAGTGCAAAGGTTAGTAGCTTACATTAACGCACAACAACTATAACTCACAGAAACCTACCTAAAATCACCTTTCGTAGTCTACCAACACTAAGATGCTGCAAGCTGATGTCTTACGGAATGCCTTAGGTGCCTACACGGTATTGCTGTTTGTCATTATAAAAGACGTCTGTTTTTTTGCATAGCTGGCTTAGCTTTGTATTTAATTGCCATATGTAATCCAGTCATAGAGCTTTATCCTCCCGAGAACAAAAATGACACATGTTGTGGCTGTGTAAATGAATAGCTGGTGTTTCTGCATAGCATTTAAGGGCTACCACATTATTCCCATGTGCTGCTTATGATCAAGGTCCAATGAACAGAACACATCAAAGATTTTTTTTTTATTTTGGCATCCCTTTACTTTCTTTAGCAAATTTATGCAAACAGTATTATGTAATAAATTAACATTATAAAAATAATAAGTCCACCATCTTTTTGTTACAGATTTTCACCAGCTGCATCGCCTAGTGCTCAGGGGAGCAGCTGATTCTTCAGGACACTAAAACGTTTAAACTTCAAGAAGCAGCATCCATTGTCAGCAATTTAATCAGCATTTGAAATAGCTGAAAAACCTTTTGGCTTAAAAACCACTTTAAACTTCCTCCACAAACTGATTTGAGTCAATTACTATTAGCAAACTAGATATAGAAATCTTTGCACATGAGATACATGTTTCTTTACCACCAATGTCAGTCTAAATTGTATTTGTCCATATCTAAAAAAAGGTTTAATTTAAAGTAAACATGACCATGAGTCGTATTTTTACAGTTCAGTAAACCATTGCTTTTAAATTAAAGACACTTTACCCATTGTTGCAAACAAACCTTGCCCACTGTGCATAACCTTGCCCACATCACTGCCTGGTGAAGTAGACATTTCCCATTGGCTGTCCATTGGTGGGTTCCTCGCAAAATCCTTGACCCCCTCACATTCACGCCTGCTCATTCCATGAACGTGCATCACGTACGCGTTCGTGTGCTGCATTTGCCACGGTTCCCCATTGAGTTCAATGGGGCCTCTACACGCGACAAACACAGCACAAAAGCTCATGTAGCAGATTTTGTGTCACGTGTTCCGTGTTTTTTGCTTCCTCGTTTTATGCGCGCAAACGTGGGGCACAAATGCGCATCTTCCGGGCCGCGTTTGGGGTGCCTTTAGAAACTAATATCAACTCAAGCGTGTTGCACATTTTGCCACATTTCTGTGAACATGCACCAAATATGGAACGTGCAGATGTGAATGCGGGCAACGACTCCAGTGGTGGTGTGGCAATATCATGACATTAGTGTGAGACCCGTTTTTTTACCTGCTGGCTTGTGAGTGTGCCAGGAAAACTTTTTGCTATTTTACTGTTTAAAGCCCATTCTGTGTGCACCTTGCTGTAAAGCTGGTGACGAATTGATGAGTGCGTTTGTAATCTGTTTTGCTTGACTGATTTGGTGCAGTGATGCATGGAGGGTCTCAGCTGTCATTGGCTCTGTGCCTTTAAGGGGGGTTGGGCTTCCTCCTGACAAACCTGCACCCAATTTTATCTTCTGCTTCATGTGCTCCAAGATGGAGACTCTCATAGTTTGGAGTTAGGACCGCACTATAAGAGGTGCCTTGGCGCGGCTGTGCGGCTTTCACATTTTCTGCAGAAGACGTCTATCCAAACCTCTGTTTTTAACCTTAGTGTGAGACAAGTTTTTTTACATACTGGCCTGTGAGTGTGCCAGGAAAACCTTTTGCTGCTTTAATATCATGACATGTCCCCTGATGTAAATCCAACATCAATTACATTGTCCAGCAATGTAGATCTACATCAATCATCATGGGACCTTGATCATGTCTGCTTACAAGGAGCAGCCAGGCAGGGAACTGTCATTTTGTGGCAATTGTTTTTGAAGACTTCAGCCATGAGTTTGGGCGGGCAAACTGGCTGAATATGGTCAGTTTGTTCCCTGAACCGCAGACAGGCTGGTTCCTGGTCAAACTCATGTCCAGCTTGAACCTGAAGCTGATCCGTAATGGTAGCCTCCATGTTTCTCTGATGAAAAGTTTCCTTTAATTTACTTTAATAGTCTAGAGCAGTGTTCCCCAACCCCCGGTACCGGTCCGCGGATCAAATGGTACCGGGCCGCACAGTCTCAGTGCGGTCCGGTCCTGCAATATGGGGCAGTAAGGCACCTTTTTTACATAAAACTATGATCGTTCTTTCAACCTAACTCGATTGATTAAAGCACATTTGAGCACAGTGGAAAATATAATTAATAAAACTAGTATCCAATGGATTATTAAAATATGTCTCTATGACACAAAGTATTAAACTTTGAGTTTTACTTTTTTAATTAGATAGAAGTGGCGCCAGTATCACCAAAAAACTGCATGGGTGTGTGGTGGCTCCAATTATTTCCTTTGGTACGAACGATTCATTAAAATTCACTGCTTGATCATTTAAAATTGGTCTCCTGTAAGCTCTCCCAAAAATCTAGGCGTGTGGCCAGCTGAAGAAGGGGGTCCAATTTTTCTCTGTTTCCTGACTGAAAGTAACAAAATACTGCAAATCCTTATGACAGTGTGAGAATAACCAGGCAGGTTAGAGTGAGTGAGAGAGATTAAAGGAAAGAGATATCATAGTTGAATACTGAACATGATCATTTTTTTTTAATCGCACTAACAAATAATTTTTCCGGAAAGCTTTTGGGGGTCTACCCATTTCTAGGTTCAAGCAGTACTGATACCGAGTACTGCACAAGCTGCTATATGAGGGCCCATTCAAACCAGATGAGTTGGGGCTGTGAGGCCATTTTTTTCCAGTGCAGCCCCAACTCAACACACGGCAATTTGCCTTGTTTCAGATGGGCTCAGTTTACACTCCAGTAGCTGTCCATCTCTTTGGGCTTGTTCACACCAAATACAGACCAGATCTGATTGAGTTTCTGCACACGCAATGCAGTATGTTATACTGCGTTTCTTGCCGCGTTTTTGATGCGTTTCGGGCCGTTTTTTGTAAAAAAGAAATAATTATATATCTATATATATTTTTTAGTTTAAAATGGGCTTTCAGTGCATTCCAGGACGTTTGCATGCGTTTCTGATGCAGGTAAAATAGGGCTTGCTGCAGTTTTTTTTTTTTTTACATGCTCTGGAACTGAACGCTGCGGTTTCGAACTAGAGCCCAAAATACCATTGGAATACTTTGGACGCAGTTTTGATCCGGTCTGTAACTGCTCTGCTCCTGGAACGCGCTTGGCGTGAACAAGCCCTTAGCTGGGAGAAGAGAGGATGAAGGAAGGAAAAGAGAGAAGCAGGGAGCAAGGGAGTGTCTGTCTGTGTGGTTGTGGAGAAACACACAGCTTACACACAGCACACACAAAGTTGCCTCCATAGAAAGCCTGCAAGGTAAAGGAGCCACCTAAAGCAGGATATCAGAGCCAGTGCTCAGCGGAGCAGCTGATTTTGCAGGAAACTAACACTTACATCAAGAGGCAGCATCCATTGTAAGTGATTCTATTAGAATTTGAAATAGCTTAAAAACTTGTTGATTTTAACATCACTTTAATATATTTCATCTTATCAATGAAATGTGGTGGGTCCATTCATTTCCTGATTTTAGGCTTTTTTTTTTTTCCTTTATACTTACCTGGTGATCTTGCCAGTAAGTCTGTTATGCTTAACTTCATTTAGGCCCTATATACATGGCAATGAAAATACCCGTCCAGGTGCTCCTTTCTAAATGTATCTGGAAGAATGTAATGTAGTAGTATACGAATAGACCGCACTATCCAGAGAATTCCAATACTTCAGACTTTATTGAAACTCACAACAAACCCAGTATAACAGTGAATAAAACAGTGACCTCTATGAATCAGCCTGCGGGTGAAACATGATAGAGGCTGTAGCTGGTTGGGGGTGTGCAGTGCTGGCATTTGTTGCTTTATACACTTTTATTCACTGTTACACTGGATTTGCTGCGCATTTCAATAAAGTCTGAAGTATTGGTATTCTCTGGATAGTGCGGTCTGTTCGTATACTACTACATTCCAAGGTGGAGACACACCTATTGGACCAGCACCTGGGGAGTTCTGATGGTGACTAAGGAATTGGAGCGGCGAGAGTTCCTTTGGCTCTACATTTGGAAGAATGTAATGCTTTGCTATGGCTGTATGCACACCTAGACGTTTAGCAGTGTCTAGGTGCATTTACACAAACAATTTTCTGTTTCCTTGGATTATTTAGCCTGATTTCACGCAGCCAAACGCGACTAAACCCAAGAACATCCAAACACAGTAAAAAGTGATCTAGGAAGCATAAAGAACTGCAAAAAAAAAGGCAGTTAGAAGACAAACCTTTTAAGACTGATGGGGTGCTTACAATTGTCAGCTTTTAGTCATTTATGTAAAACCTTCATCTCAAAATGAAAAAGAAAACTGTTGCTGTAATGAAAAGTGTTAGCTGAAGTTCAGATAAGGGCTTGTTCACACCATCTCTAGACCACTTCCAGACCAGAACATTTTTTATCTGGACTAAGGGCAAGCTCGCACCATTTTCCAGACCAGTTCTGGTCCGGAAAATAGTGTGAACCTGCAGCAGTCCCAGTGCATTCCAGACCAGACAAAATGAGACGTGCAGTATTTTTCTGGTCTGTAACAGACTGCGCTGGGGAGAACAGAGCAGTCAGAGCAGGGAAAATGGCTGCGGTTGTGTTCGTCACCCGAAGCGGAGTTTGTGAACGGAGGCAAAATGTGGCCGAACTTCCTGTTCGCGAGCCGAATTGTTTGCAAACAGAAGCGTTTGTGAACCGAGGTACCACTGTATATTACATCACTACCTGCATTCAGTGTCACTCTTCAGTTCCAGATGCCGGTAAGAAGCTGGTGAAGGAGATCTCTGCTTCATCAGCTTCTCTGGGGGTCCCTAGGTGACATAGACACGCAAACATGAGTCGGGTGCGCCACCGTGCGAAAACGACGATTCCGCCTATTGTGCCGCACATGTTACATATCGCCGCGAACGTCTGAATGAGAGCAATAATTTTAGGGCCATTAATTACTGATAACACTAAACTGATGAGCGGTAAAAGCGCTTAAAGCGTCGCCTATGGCTAATTTTGGGTGCGGTCGCTTTCTGCGATTTCACAGGTGCGCACAATTTTAAAGCTTGACATAACATGTTTCATAACATTTTACAGGGAAACAGGTTTTTTTTTAACAAAATTTAGTGTACTTTTTTGTTATATAGTAAAAAATAAAAACCCCAGTGGTGATTAAATACCACCAAAAGAAAGCTCTATCTGTCCCCAAAAAATGGTATAAAATTAATTTCAGTACAGAGTTGCATGACGGAATAAACGTAAAAGTACTGCAGCGCCGAACACTGAAAAATGGCCTGGCCAGGAAGGGGGTGTAACACCTGGTCTTCAAGTGGTTAAGGACTGGTAATCTGCAATGTATTACATTTTTTATTTGTGGGTTTAGATACACTGTGACTGTCAGGGCCATGCGAGGCAGGCAATTGTAGAGTGATTTGTGGGTTTGGATACACTGTGACTGTTACAGACAGGCAATGGTAGCAGTGATCTGTGGGGTTAGATACACTGTGACTGTCAGGGCCATGTCAGGCAGGCAATTGTAGAGTGATTTGTGGGTTTAGATACACTAAACAATAACAATTTGTTACAATGTAATAACAATTTGTAGCTAGTGACATAGTAGCTATAGTCACTGACAATTTGTCGCTAAGAAGCAATGTTTTGCAGCTAGCAGTCAGATCTGTGGCATCCCATTCCATTAGCATTTGCTGCTACAAAACACTCTGCTTCAGAGATCTGTAGCTTATCCACAGAAGTGAATACAGAGTGATTGTCACTGGTGAGCTTGGCGCTGATATAAACGCTGCACAAACCCAATCACTAAGCGGCTGAGCTACAGATCTCTGTACAATTAGAAATGTATGTACATCCACTGAAAGGAACTAGGATTTCTTTATGAAGACATAGCTACAACAAGAGGTATGCAGCAAATATCACATGTGAGGAAAGAAAGAAAGAAAGAAAGAAAGAAAGAAAGAAAGAGGAACAGTGAGTGGGAAAAGAGAAAAAGAGGAGGAGAAAAAAGAAAGAAAAAGAGGAATAGGAGAGGAAGAGTGAGAAAGAGTAAGAGAAAAAGAAAGAGAAAGAAACAAAGGGAGATGAAGAGTGAGTGGAAAAAGAGAGAAAGAAAGAGAAGAAAAAGAGAGGAAGAGTGGGAGGAAGAGAAAAAGAAAGAGAGGAAAAGCATAGGAAGAATGAGAGGGAAAAGAGAGAAAGGGGAAAAGAAGGAAAGAAAGAGAAGGAAAAGAGACAAGAGGAAGAGAAAGTGTGAGAAGAAAATTAGAGAAAGGGGAGAGGAAAAGAAGCAAAGAAAAAATGAGGGAGGAAAAGAGAGAAAGAGGAAAAGAAGGAGAGAAAGAGTGAGAGGGAAAAGAGAGAAAGAGGAAAATAAGAATAGAAAGACAGGAAAACGAGAGAAAGAGGAAAAGAAGGAAAGAAAGAATGAGAGGGAATCGAGAGAAAGAGGACAAGAAGGAAAGAGTGAGGAGGAAAAGAAAGAAATAAAGAAGTGGAGGGTTGAGAGAGAATGAAGGAAATAAATGAGAGGTGTTTTTCTAATGGGTAATGAAGGGTTCATGAGGAGCTGAGTGTCCCCTCAGTCGGTGTGTGAGGTGAGGAGGCAGGTGACAGAGGTGGAGGTGAAGACATGGAGGGATGAGAAGGCAGGTGACAGAGGTGAAGACATGGAGGGTGTGTGAGGAGGCAGGTGACAGAGGTGAAGGTGAAGACATGGAGGGTGTGTGAGGCGAGGAGAGATGAGGAGGTAGGTGACAGAGGTGGCGGTGTAGTAGACATGGAGAGTGTGTGAGGTGAGGAGGGGTGAGGAGGCAGGTGACAGAGGTGAAGGTGAAGACATGGAGGGTGAGTGAGGCGAGGAGAGATGAGGAGGTAGGTGACAGAGGTGGCGGTGTAGTAGACATGGAGGGTGTGTGAGGTGAGGAGGGATGAGGAGGCAGGTGACAGAGGTGGAGGTGAAGACATGGAGGGTGTGTGAGGTGAGGAGGGATGAGGAGGCAGGTGACAGAGGTGGAGGTGAAGACATGGAGGGTGTGTGAGGTGAGGAGGCAGGTGACAGAGGTGGTGGTGGTGTAGACATGGAGGGTGTGTGATGTAAGGAGAGATGAGGATGCAGGTGACAGAGGTGGAGGTGGTGGAGAAGACATAGAGGGTGTGTGTGGTGTGCTGAGCGCTCCTCCTCATTCTCTGGTCTGGGAGGGAGCTGGGCTGGGAATGTGTCAGAGAGCTGAGTGTACGGAGAAGGACACACACACACTCGGCGGGGTCTCCGGGGCTCGTCACTCTCCTCACCTGTTGCCGGTGTTGTGGGGGAAGCTCCGCTCCTCTCGAACACTTTGCTCGTCTTGTCTCAGCCCTCTGCCTGGCTCCGTCATGGATTTAGTACTGAGGGTAATCATTGCCTGTTCTCTCTACAGGAAGGTTGCGGGGGATTATGACGGCAGGTAAGCGCAGAATTTGTCATCTTTATCCTTGGCCCTTCGACCCGTACCTAGTGTGCACCTTGTCCCTACAGCTGTGATGTATGGGTGACAGTGTACCCGGGAAATCCGACCCTGGATGACGGAACGTGCACTTCAGCAAACTTTATACCAGGGCAGACCAGGACTGTATATAGTGTGCCCCCAGGACTGTATATAGTGTGCCCCTAGGAATCTATATAGTGTGCCCCTAGGACTCTATATAGTGTGCAGACCAGGACTGTATAGAATGTGCCCCTAGGACTGTATAGAATGTGCCCCTAGGACTGTATAGAATGCGCAGACCAGGACTGTATAGAATGTGCCCCCAGGACCGTATATAGTGTGCCCCCAGGACTGTATAGAATGTGCCCCCCGGACCGTATAGAATGTGCCCCCAGGACCGTATAGAATGTGCCCCCCAGGACTTTATATATTGTGTCCCCAGGACTGTATGGAATGTGCCCCCAGGACCGTATAGAATGTGCCCCAGGACCATATATAGTGTACCCCCAGGGCTGTATATAGTGTGCCCCCAGGACTGTATAGAATGTGCCCCCCAGGACTGTAAAGAATGTGCCCCCAGGACTGTATATAGTGTGCCCCCAGGACTGTATATAGTGTGCACCCAGGACTGTATATAGTGTGCCCCCAGGGCTGTATAGAATGTGCCCCCAGGACTGTATATAGTGTGCCCCCAGGACTGTATATAGTTTCACCCAGGACTGTATAGAATGCTGCCATCCGAGTTGTCAGTGTTTCCATAGCTTTAGGGATAGGATGTCCCATGTAAAGCCATGTAAAGCCCTGCCATTCACCTCCTTCTAGCTGGCTTGCCTTAGGCTATAAGAAGAGTCTATAGTGTATGTCTATACTGTCTTCATCAGTCATCTGACACTCAGTGTACAAAGCTGAATTCCAGGCAGATAGAAAAGACGCAAATGAATGCTTCAAGATATCAATGTATTTGTTTTAATGCAAGCAGTGTAAGTACCTTGCTTTTCTTGGGAAGACCTGTAAGGATTATCTAAGTGTAATAGAAAAGCATCAGGTCTCTGGGCTGTGCTGTGTGACAGAGCCGTGTAACACTTAGACCTGGGTGGACAGAAATACAAAGCCTTTAGCACATAAGACATTTCTCTTATACGTATTCATCTGTGTATATAGCTGTGATCCTGGGAGTGGATTTGAATTGTCAGACTGCTGGTGCAGTTACACTCCACTGCACTGGAGTTTCGATCCCTCCCTGGGTCAGTTTAGAGAAGTTGTATCTTGCCAAGAGTCAGAAAGTTAATGCCTAGCAATCAGGAGCCCAGACAATAGCAGTCATTTGTATCATTCATCCCCTTCAGGGGCACAGCACCATCCTTATCACCTGCCAATGACAGATTACTCTATAGCAGCATCTGGTCTCATTAGGAGCCATCGGCAAGCTGCAGCTTGGCACCGGCTGACTTTGAATTGTTACTGTGGAAAAGATCACACCTCTCCCAGCTGCCCGGCATGTAGTGGAGGATAGATAAGACTGCCGAGTGAAAGGTGTCTGAGTCATGGAGCCTGGCAGATGTGCGTGTGGAATGAAGCGTGCAGATGTGCTGACAGATAGGACACCTGCAGCTTGTAGGGATCGCGGCCACTAGGGAGCAACATACTACTTACAGGTCCACTTTATCTTTCCTGCTGTATGCATGCTATGGGAAATATATGAAGAATATGGATTAATACAAAGTGTTGTGGTGGGTCACCTGCACTCCATACAGTGTATTGACCTTTGTATAACTGATTGTGGTGCTCGCAGTGATAACACAGATGACGTGGTGTTCCCCAAAGTCATCAGAAGAGAAGATCACCAGCACTCCACTTGGAAGTATTACGTTTTTTGCTTTTATTAAAGTATCATGTTACATGTGTCATTCAGGCCAATATTTTGGGGCCACATAGGGTCCCTTCTTTCGGGCGACATAGTGACTATAATATGCAACATAATTGGTCCATATGTTGCCCTGAAGAAGGGACCCTGTGTGGCCCCAAAACGTTGGCTGAATGACACATGTGACATGATACTTTAATAAAAGCAAAAACACTTCACGCTTCCAAGTTGAGTGCTAGTCATCTTCTCTTGGATTTATACAGACGCAAGGGGACCGATACAGCAGCCCGTTTGTGTTGTAGTCGCCAGGCACTTGTATAGCTGTTTGGCACATCTTACAAAAATATCTATTTGTTTATCAAGCATTAGACCCCATGCACATGGACAGGAAGAAGCGCCACTCTTAAGAGGCATTTTTCTTTCTTTTATGCTTCTGAACGCAGCTCGATTTCAGCCCGTGTACATTGTGGCGTTTAGAGCCATCAAAATGCCACAAACCTGCGTTCGGAGAGGATCTCATCGGCATAATTTAATAGTTCAATTAAAAGAATATTCTAACTAATAGAATGGGGGGAATTGATAAAACTGGAGCAGTCGAAATCTGGAGCAGATTTGCACGGCAACCAATCAGCTTCTCTGTCTCATTTTCAAATGTTACCTGAGCAAACTGAAGAGAAATGCTGATTGGTTCCCATGGCAACTGCTCCAGATTGCATCTGCTCCAGTTTTGATAAATTCCCCTCAATGAGTTTAGGCGTATACACCTCTAAATGCCATAAGCTCATAAATGTGCATACATTTGGAGTAATTACATGCAAAACTTGTGTTTTTTTTACGTTGGATCTTTCTGCCAGAAGCAGCTAGAGGCGAGTATTTTAGTACACCCATATGCACGAGATATTAATGGTGAAATTATTCTGTTTTTAATCATTTCCTCATTAGAATAATCAAGAGCATTACTTGCTTGAATGGACTGGGTAATAAAGTGTTAATTCAGAGGTAATTGCTTGTCTTGCCAAGGGCACTCTTGATGCAAGAAACAGCCCTTAATTATTTGGGTAATGTAGATGTCCGCGGTCTGTGCATTTCTTATTCCTCTAGCTCTAAATTAGCTCTAAAAGTGTAACTCCCGTTCGTATGGAGTACTCTATGGGGGCCATGGATCCCTTTATGGGGTATATCTAGCAAGACATTGAACAAAACCTGCGCCACCCAATGAGAACCAGCATTTAGATATTTTAATGTTTTGCTTTATTTACCACATGAATAACTAATTTAGGGCTCATTCACACCATGGACAGTGACTTGTGTTTTCTGCACCAGATGCTTGGTCACTGCAAGGGTGCATAGAAAACAATGGTTATCCATGTGCCCTGTGCACACCACAGTAGAGATGGGCATTGCAGAGAGGTGCATTAAAATGCAGCATGAATACATAAACGCAACACACAGCAAGTGAAGGAAAGAAAACAAATTGATAGTTATGTTGACCCTTCCAGGAAGGAAAGGTCAAGGGCTGACATTAAAATGCATGCCAACATGCATAAAAATGCCATGCACATGTAAAAGCACATGCATTTTCAATGCGTTGTAGTGGGTTTTTATGTGCAGTATGGTGTGAAAGGGCCCTTATTCTCTTAAGCTAGCCATACACTGCTTGAATGCACAGTGGCTTAGTGGGCAGCACAGTGGCCTAGTGGTTAACACTTCTGCCTTGCAGCCCTGGGAGTCCTCGGTTCAAATCCTTTCAGGACACTATCTGCAAGGAGTTTGCATGTTCTCCCTGTGCTTGTGTGGGTTTCCTCCCACACTGCAAAGACTTGCTGGATGGTTAATTGGCTGCTGTCTAAATTGGCCCTATATGAGGGTGCAATAGGAACCTTAGATTGTAAGCCCTTCAAGGGACTGATGTGAATGTGCACCATGTAAAGCGGCTGTGGAAATTGACAGCACTATATATATATACCTTTAGTAAATAAATGAATTTATGGATAGCCCCATTGGCACCCCTCCATTTACCTTTGTCAAATGGGTCAATCTGAAAGTTCTTGCCCGGAACAGTCACTGCAGACAATCAGCTATTCTGACAGCAGCCTACCCGTCGCTGTCAGAATACAATAGCCCAGCGTGAGGGGATTTCCCCATCCACACTGTTTAGCATGGATGGGGGAATTGGGCATTTTGTCTTGTTCATCCCCACAACCACTGGTGTGGCTGACAAGCTTCCATTGTGTGTATATGTGTTGATTTATTCAGTATTGAAATTAAAACGGCATGTATGAAATATTGTAATATGTGTTCTACAGTGAGCAGAAAAACATATGCAAGTTGGTTCATGTGAGCTGGATGTAAAAAAAACTGTTAGTGTTTTTAAAGTTTGTGAGTTTATGGTGGCCATGTGTACGCTGGATTATTGACTCCTAGTGATCTGTGCCAAGTGTTCTGTACTGTGCTCCTTTTTATTGTGTGATCTCTTGCGTTTGAACGTTCTGAAGTTGGCACATACATATTTCAGAAGAAATCAGCTTTAAGCAGGTGACACTGATAAGCTGTAAAGTCAAAGAATTAGACGGTGGAATAAACTATTTGTTAAGCAGCCTTAGAGCACGTTCTGTCTGGAAGACTAGTGCTGTCTGTGCCCTAAGCTCCTCAGTTGCCTCAGCTCAGTATATTGTTACACTTTTTATCTGTAACAAGGATGGCAGATTGTCTACTGTCAGTGAAGTGGAAACTCCCCAAAAATCGGAAATTAGGAAGATGGAAAGGAACAATGAAGAAGATGATATAGTAAATCATGTTTGCCTCTAAGGCAGAATTAGTTCAATGAACAGAATAATTCCTGGTTTACCCAATGTTTATTCATGTACAAGTCCCATATACACAACTCTTATTTGTCCTGTTTTGAAAAAACAGTCCTCTTTTCTGCCTCTCTTCTCACTTTGATGAGGAGCTACTAAAAAGTGTTTTTGTGTATTAGACTTCATGTTCAAGCACTAAATCAAGGAAAGGTAACCTTATGCACGCAGCCAGGGCGGGCATACAGTGTAATTTTTAGTGGCACCTGGTTGATCATCATTTGGCATGCACACAAGCATTGACTGGTTTGCCAGAGGATCCTCTGGTGGGCCCCTGCTCCCTACAAATATGGCAGTGCTACTATAGGCTGTAGCCGAGAGCCCACTAGGTTGTCTATTATGAAGTCTGGCCTGCCGCTCTGTGCCCACAGCCCCCCACCTCCATGAGACCCGTCTGATGTCACTGATGCCAAACGCTGGCTTCCTTCCCAGTATCAGTGAGCCTGCCTACAGCAGTATCCTTTGCTTGACTTGTGTTGGCCATTAAAGGCAACTGTAAAAGCATGGAAATAGATCATGCTAAATACTGTACCGGTCAGTAACAGCAGTGCTGTCTGGGGGGAATTTGTAAGTTTGTGCTCCCGAATTCGGTTCTGTGGCCTTATTATCTGCTGTTTTCCAGCAACTTATAAACAATATTACAGGGCTAGAGTTTTCAGGACAGCAAAACAAATAAATGTTGTACAAAGGTACAATACTCATCAATAGTGCAGCACTGTTTGAGTTATATATGGTTAAATAAAAATTACAATCAGTAATTAGCATATGGTGAGGATAGCTATCTTCCCTATCCAGAATACTTATATATGGGTAAGACGGTAAATGGTAGTACGAATCATTATTTATTTTGATACACAATACTGGGTATTTACATATGTGGAGCTACAGGAGATCACACATTGCTTTTAAGATGAAAAACAAAAACATTACTTGTGATGATGGTGGTAGCCATAAGATAGTGACCTAAGCCATGGTGAGGTGTAATGTTTTAACATGTGCAATTACGTATTGCTGACACCTTACTTTATATTTATTAATAGTGTGACTCATGAAAGTTCAATTTGAGGACACTGAGTACAAGAGCCATACTGACAGGACCCAGTATACACCTATCTGCACACCCATTTAGCTTCCTTCCTGCACCTGTCTTACATTTTCCTCATCATGTCAACCTATGGCTTTACTTGAATTAATTCATTGTGGCTTTATAGGCAGCTACAGTTTTGTCAAAGTTCACAGGTTATTTTTACACACCATATGAACCGCTTCCCTCCGCCGGTTGTTTGAATTGGCTGTTATCATTTGGGCTGAGCCAAAACAAAAGAGGAAATTTAGTGGGAAAGGTCTGGCAGCCCAACAAAAGGTACTGGTTACAATAGAAAAAGATACAACAATAAACAGAGATAAAGGAAGGTATAGCTAACTAGATCACAACTGCTGTGATGTGAGAGTACAGAAGATTACTGAGAGAGGGTCAATAATCCTTTGTCATCATCAGCTCCCTGTACCGTCTTTTGGTAGTTTGGAGGGAAATATGTAGTTTGCACTTGTATAATAATTCTAGTTGTCTGGTTGTTAGGACTGTAATATTTTCCAATGTACAGCTCTGGAACATGGAGTACATGTTCAGAACTCTGAGCAGCATATTAGTCAGTGACTGAAAAAGTATTGTGCAACAGAGTGGTCATACCACTCTACCTGCTGCCCCCCTATGTGACCCAAAAGGTGCCACTTGACAGCCTCAAGCTGCCTTATTATAGGAATGGTCTTAGTTAAAGGAGAACTATGAGGTTAGTGCTTTTCACTCACCTCATAGTTCTAGCCGACCTGTGACAATGAGACTGTCACAGGTCGGCTCAGTAGATCGGGAGGTGAGCGAACACATACCAGGTTCGCTCACCTCTCGATCCTGTCACGGCTCTCTGCCGTGACAGGGGAGGGGCTGGATTCCCCTCTCCCCGCTCCGATCCGCCAGCGCTGACTGGCGGAACGGACGGGGGAGGGGGCGGGTACAGCTGGCTCTGCCTCCTTCTAGGCAGAGCCAGCTGTCACTCACGCAGTTGGGCGGATCCAGACATCGATGTCGGGATCCGCTCCGGCTGTGGCGTCTCGCGAATACTGAGCCTAGGGTGACGGGAGCAAAACAAACGACAAACGCACTCAACAATTTGTTACCAGTTATACAGTAAGGTGCACACGAAATGGGCTTTGAACAGTAAAACAGCAGAAAGGCATCATGGCACACTCACAAAACCAGCATGTAAAACAACATGTCTCACCACTAAGGATAATGACAGAGGTTTGGATACACGTCTTCAGCCGAGGATGTGTAAGCCGCACTGCCGCGCCAAGGCACCTCTTATAGTGTGGTCCTAACTCTAAACTATGAGAGTCTCCATCTTGGAACACATGGGGGCAGAATATATCAAATTGAAACTATAAGAGGTGCCTTGGCGCGGCAGTGCGGCTTACACATCCTCGGCTGAAGACGTGTATCCAAACCTCTGTCATTATCCTTAGTGGTGAGACATGTTGTTTTACATGCTGGTTTTGTGAGTGTGCCATGATGCCTTTCTGCTGTTTTACTGTTCAAAGCCCATTTCGTGTGCACCTTACTGTATAACTGGTAACAAATTGTTGAGTGCGTTTGTCATTTGTTTTGCTTGACCGATTTGGTGCAGTGACGCATGGGGTTTCTCAGCTGCCATTGGGATGTGCGGGATCCCTTGTGTGTTTCTGTACCTTTAAGGAGGTGGGGCGTCCTCCTGACAGGCCTGCACCCAATTTGATATCTTCTGCCCCCATGTGCTCCAAGATGGAGACTCTCATAGTTTAGAGTTAGGACCGCACTATAAGAGGTGCCTTGGCGCGGCAGTGCGGCTTACACATCCTTTGCAGAAGACGTGTATCCAAACCTCTGTCATTGTCCTTAGTGGTGAGACAAGTTGTTTTACATGCTGGTTTGTGAGTGTGCCATGATGCCTTTCTACTGTTCTACTGTTCAAAGCCCATTTCGTGTGCACCTTACTGTATAACTGGTAACAAATTGTTGAGTGCGTTTGTCGTTTGTTTTGCTTTACCGATTTGGTGCAGCGACGCATGGGGTTTCTCAGCTGCCAATGGGATGTGCGGGATCCCTTGTGTGTTTCTGTACCTTTAAGGAGGTTGGGCATCCTCCTGACAAACCTGCACCCAATTTGATATCTTCTGCCCCCATGTGCTCCAAGATGGAGACTCTCATAGTTTAGAGTTAGGACCGCACTATAAGAGGTGCCTTGGCGCGGCAGTGCGGCTTACACATCCTCGGCTGAAGACGTGTATCCAAACCTCTGTCATTATACTTAGTGGTGAGACATGTTGTTTTACATGCTGGTTTTGTGAGTGTGCCATGATGCCTTTCTGCTGTTTTAGGGTGACGGGAGTTTGTGTCCTCCCGTTGCCCTAACTAGAACTATGGGGAAAAGCCCTGACCCCATAGTTCTCCTTTAAGCCTTACAGACAGGCATTTTAAAAAGAGAAATGGCAGCCAACATATTTCCCTCAGCACAGGCACGCTTTAAAGTGGACCTTTACCCCCTTTGGCTAAAAGTCACATGCTGATATGAAATCATCTTACATTCATTATCTAAATACACTTATTTGCATTTTACTTGCAATTTCTTGTTTTCTGCTTCCTGGTTCGCTCTGGCAAAAGCGATATAATTGTGCCCAAGCATTGCACCCTGGGAAAGTTACATCAGCAGAGCATTGCTGGAAAATCTCATCTGTAATCTCACGAGAACTCAGGGAAATACATTTTTCTTCCCTAAGATGATGTGCATAGTCACATGTCCTAGTCACGTGTCAGAGTTCCAGGAGTTGGATTTGTCTGCCCTTAGTAAAAATGGCCACTGTGAGTAGAATTGGGAGAAAAAGAAAAACAAGGTATACAAAGAATAAAAAGCCTGCAATTATCTAGAAGTATGTGTTTGTAGATTGTCATTACTAAACATTTCTAAAGGTGCCTTTGTTGTTATTTTGAAGATAAGGATAAAGTTCCTCTCTAAAGTCAATTTCCACCTTTGTAAGTGATTAGCATTTATTGTGGTAACGTAGAGGTGCAGTGATGATATATATGTGTGCACAGGTTCGCATTGCAGGCTTTCTGCATTTTTTTAAAAATGAATGAGTCCTAGAAATTCTAAATTTTCTCCACAGGAAATTCAGTCTGACACCGGGATCAGGTTGTAAAGCAGTTTGTAAACAACTCTCCCCCCTACTTGTGATTCTGTGCAACACAATCACTACACACTCTGCGTTTACACACAATACACTGCCCTGAGGGGTGTCACTATGAATACTAATATATGGGGGGGGGGACCTCAGTTGTAATATACACACATTGGGGGAATTTATCAAAACTGGAGCAAACAGAATCTGGAACAGTTGCCCATGGCAACCAGTCTCTCTACAGTTTGCTCAGGTAAGATTTGAGAATGAGAGAGAGATGTTGATTGGCTGCAGTGCAAATCTGTTCCAGATTGTGTATACTCCAGTATTGATAAATCCCCCCCCCCGCCCCACTGTTTGCAGAGCACAGAGGCAAGCATTTGCATGAGGATATAAAGAGGAAAGCTAACAAAAAATATAGGTTTCTGTGTTCATATACAGCAACTGCCTGCTTCATGTACACTCGGCCGGTGTACATTGCTGGCATATGTTTGTTTTTTTAAATAACTCCACAAAGGTGGAAATGGGCTTTGTTTCACATCTATAGCCGCGGCTACAAAGTTACAACCATTCATCCATTTATATTACCCTCCTTGGGAACGAAAAGACTTCCGAATCCAGCGGAGAAGTTTAAGCTACTAAATTGCCATCCCATAGCTTACTAATCTACAATATCTCGTTCTCAGACACATTACACATAGCTGTCATTTAGCGCTGTTTGCTCTATATTTTTTTGAGCAGTACCGGTCAAACACATATGCTGATCAGCTTGTCGCAGTATGCATGGTTTTTTGGAATGAGTGATTTGGTTGATTGACCAATTTTAATAGGGTGTACTGGTGGTGGCCAGTAGGTGTGTGTCTTTTGTGACTCATCAATTTTAAAATATTGAATAAAATGTAAATTTTTGTACCATGCCAGGCATTCCGATCCTCATTGTACTGCCTTTTGATTTGACCCTCTTTTGGTCATTTCACCTTCTGTTTTATAGTTGCCCACAGTAGAGGATTGTTTTTGATAGCCCACGGTCGATAATACCCTCTGCACTTAGGGTCAACGAAGAAATCTTTAAATTGTGGGTGTGGACTCTGGGTATCACCCCTCTTTGTCAACAGAATGAGTCTTACCATAGCATGTAAAAGTACAGTGTAATCCACATAGGCTTAGCATGATACAAAAACAGTGCTATGGAGTAACACATGGCCACCAATCAAATCACCTTCCTCTTGACTGACTGCAGGAAGCAGCCAAATGATCTTGGATTGATTTGTGTTGGTTACATTACATCAGTGTTCTATTGTATCCATACCCTAGCAGCTTTAACAGTCCCTGCCTTCTCTGTTTGCACATTCCTAATGCCCGCTATTATTGAAACACACCTGACAGTGTTTTTTTGGCACCTACTGCATACCTAAATGATTAATATTATTAAGTTAATTTATGTATTCAACCTAACATGAACTTTGTTACAAGTTTACATTGTACCACTAATATTTACAAAGGCTGCAATGCCAGAATAAATCATTCTGTATACAGGGTAATAGTTGGCAAACATTAAACATATCATGTTAACAGTTTCAAAACCTGATGTTGATTTCATTATTTAAAGACAAATTCCAGGCAAAAAGTTACATAAACAGATGAAATACATAAAAGGAAGCTCTATTACTTGCCATAGGATTTGTATTTCTGTCCATGTAATTCTGTGATTTACACATGTTTGCCACACAACAAAGTCTCATCTGGCAGGGCAGGAGACCCACTTTTTCTCTGCTGCAGTTTTGTATTATTTACAGGTCTTTGCATGAATGGACAGTGAAAGGAGAAATAGAATACATATGATGAGCTCATCTCTTTGTCACTCTGCTCTCTCTTCCTATGAGCATGTTCCGTATTAGCATATGAACCCTACAGCATAGCTGACAGGCTCATTGTGCTGTTTCTCCCTTTTCCAGTCTGAGTTCTGCTATACAGAAAGCTGCATTAGGCTTATGCCAAGTTAGATTCAGGCAGGTACGCTGCTTGCATATAATAATCTATGTTATGATGCATAAATACAGAGATTCTTTCATTTGTGTCTTTTAAATCTGCCTAATAGGCGATTTTATGATGATAATGTTCTGTTGGTGGACTTTATGATGATAGTGTTCTGTTGACTGTCTGTGCAATGCAAAATATTCTGAATTACATTGACAACATTATTGGGCGTCTATTTAAAGTACAGTATAAGCATTGTTGTGTTGGCATATTTCAAGGGTCAGTCCACTCAAAAATAATACGTAAAGCTCATCTAAATCCAAGAACAAAAATGTATTATATTACACCTTGCCACACTTAGATGTGAAGGCTACATTATTTTTTTATTTTCTGGCTTTTTTCCTTTATTTATACCTGTAATCCTGCCTGTAACACACCTCTCGTCCAAGAGTGACTATGTTCATGTTATCATCCCAGGGTGGAAAGAGGTTTCCTTCTCTATAAAATTGTGGAAGGTGTTCTGTAGTTTACAGAGAGAACTGAGAACAATGCTAAGTGATATCAGTCAGCAGATATAGAGAGTATAGGAAGTTATCATCTTACAAAAGCTCAAAAGGGAGCAAAAAATTGAAGTGTATTGTTGGGTTTTACATGTATGACATGATAGGTACTGCAGAGCTGAATCACCAGGGGATTTAAAAGGTGAGCTTGTCACTAGAAGGTCTAGGTCCTTGGTTCTCAACTGGTGGGTCGTGACCCAAAAGCGGGTCGCCACATGCCTTCCACTCTCCTAGTTTTTAATTTTCAGTTCTCATAAGGTAGGGAGACTGGGTGGATCTTAAAAAAAAAAAAAATGTTTTTGTTGGAGTGTGTATATGTGTGTGTGAGATTATGGTTGTGTGTATCTGTCAGCGTTTTGAAGGGCCCATTCACACTAGTACAGTGCGTTAATCGCAAAGTCCTGTGCCATTAACACACTGTACCACGGAATCGCACCTACTATGCATTCTGGTGCGGGAGGTGTGTTGCCATTCATCTCCACCTCCCGCCCACAGTTCAATCGCCCATACTGGAACACGCAGCACCGCACTGCTGTGCATTCCATTGCAGTGCGACTTGGGTTGCGACTTAATGACCTTGGAGAAATATGGGTCCTGAGGTTACACATGTTGAGAACCACTGGTCTAGGTGTTCGTTTGCCAAGGATTATACTCAGCTTTCCTGTTGGATTCATAATTCACTTTTTATTATAGATGATGCAGCAGAAGGTGTGGGACCTCCAGTTTTGAAATGTTACAGGGAGGGCAATACTTTAAAGCTGCAGTAGGCAGGGAAGCAGGTTGTCGCTCTTTAAGTCAAGTAGGTAATTTTATTCCTTAGCAGCTATGATAAATAAAGTTATTCATTTTGTGAAGTCTGACCCTTTTTATGATCATTCTTGTCTCAACTACATAAGTTTCAGGAAGAGGAGCAGGTTTATCGCATAATGGTGCATTGGTCTAAGGGCCTTCTCTTCTTTGATCAGAGATTTTATAACAGGAGCCAGGAGACTGCAGGCAATGCTGCTGGAAAAAAAAAACCCATCATATAATCATTTTGTTTTAGAGATTTCAATAACAAGTACAAATGTTTTACTCATAATGAAAGAGTTTTTATACATCAAAGCATATATATAGCTAACACTTGTTTTTGTTTTGGATAGAGTAAGGAAGGGTTAGAATCCCTATCATGTTTCACTGCTATCCAAGGCTCCACTAGAGAGATTTCCCCTCACTTTCAGTTCTGTGAACAGTGTTTTATTAGACAGCAGGTGAGGCCCGTTTAGACTTTTGCATTGTGGTAACACGCAGTCGGCAAAACAATAAAACATCCAACCACACCCCATGTGTCTCTTGAAACTTCTCTTTATAAAAATCACACAGTTACACAAAGTCCCGCCTCAGGTCCGCCCCCTTTAATGTATTTCACTCAATCCTGGGCTTAATCGAACTCTATGATTAAGCCCAGGATTAGGTGAAACATGTTAGAGGGGCGGACCTGAGGTGGGACTTTGTGTAACTGTGTGATTTTTATAAACAGAAGTTTCCCGCCACACACATGGGGTGTGGCCGGAGAATTTATTGTTTTGACGGCAGCTAACGTGGGAGTGAGGACGAGCTCCACCCGGTGAGCATCTGGCAGCACTCATTTTGAATAGCACCCCGACACACTAAGGCAACGCACCTGCTTTGTAGTTTGCTGCAAAACCTGAAATAATATGGCACATCTGATTTATGACATGTTTTGGGTGCTTGGAAGCCCATTATTTTCAATGGGCTGCCTTAATGTGTGACATAACGCGCGTTAACACACTGCAAAAATGTGAATGGGCCCTGAGGGAAAATCTGCAACAGGTAAATAGACAGCAATCAAAAACTGATGGTTGTTCTACCATTCCCCTACTTAAAAACATTTTTAGTTCTGTCTTGGAGAGTCTCCTTCACTTCCTGTCTGGTGAAAAGGTTGTTCCCAGAAGAGTCCCCGTATAGTAGTAAAATCTGGCAGGTGTCCTAATCCTTTCCCAATCTCCCAAAAACAAAAAAATGTAAACTATAGATACACTTTAAAACACTTTATCGTTCAGGGCAGGTCTATTTAACGCCCATGCCTGGGTGACCTTATGCTCTTCGCTGTTCCTTCATCACAGCTGCCACCAAAATACCTAGTTTCAACTGGTGTTAGTGCTTTGAGGGAGATGTTGCATCACCCTTTCTATCACATGACAGTGATCAGACCCATCGATTAGCCACAAGGCCGAAGCACTCCATCATGATAGGAAGTAATATGCTCCTCTATATGTGGAAACAGAAGGCATTGTGCAGTAGCAGCCATGTAAGGAGGAGCAGCAGAGAAGTTCTGGTGAGGAGAGTAGAAAGTGGTTTGTGGGTGGAAAGGTGACAGGGGCTGTTTAACAAAGATCCTTTCTTGATCATTTAAAATGCTTCCTTTAATAAAAAAATGATTTAGTAGAAAGCATTAGGTGCTTAGATGTTGTGCTATGCTCATAAGAAAATGTACTGAGTACAGGACAAATAATGAATGTATGTGAAGACAAGAGTCCTTGAGATCTAAGTGACTGTAAGATAAGAACTGCAGGTCATGTTAAGGCAGGTAGCACAAAACGTACTAGAAGCAGCGGAAGTATGGAATGCAGGTCCGTCTAAGAAATATTTTGGTATATGACTCATAGGGGCAGCACTAAAGTTTGCTGGATGTTGATAAAACAATGAACCTGAAGAAACTAGATGCGGGAACAATTATAATAAAAATAAATATGTATTTCTAGAATGAAATTCTATAGGTTCTAATAACCATATCGACCTAGAAGTTTGTAAACGTACCTATTGAAGATGCCGATAGGATGGACTTCCTCAGATTTACTTTAAGTTTCATTTATTTTTACTAACTCTATTAGCATAACTTTTTTTTTTCCGATAGAGTGTTTGTATACCTGTCAGGTTTTATGGCTGTCTGAGGTTCATTAAAGAGGTTTCCCTTCTGTTTTTCTTCTGGGGACAAAGTTTTACCAGACCGGACGTGAGGGAACATCTATATCCTGAAAACATACACTTTAAATTACAGTATGGTGCTATCGCCTTGAAGAATGGCTTATCTGTTTACCTTTACTGCAGTCTTCTTCTTTGGCCTGTTTGTCAACCATATTGGAACATGCACACTGCCACTGCTGAAGGCATCCTTTCCAAAAAAAGCATCAGCTGGAGTTGGGAAGATATGAGGGAACTATTAATTGTGTTGTAGCTGAAAACCATTCACAGGAGGTGTTTTTATTTTATTGATTGTCTTCTTCCATAAACATACACCAGAAGATGAAAAAAACAGGTTTGAACTAAGTTCTCTGGTAAATGTTAATGGCGATGATAATAATAATACTAAACACTGCAATATGAACTATTACTGCTTCTGGCATAGAGCAGATATAAATATGCAGAGGTCAATTTGTCGCTCATTGATGTTTGTGAATACTGGAACAGCTTAGGCTTTCGTTTGTTTAGTTAGAAGTGTATAGTTTCTTAATGGATTTCCAATAATAGCCTGCAATTTGGATCTCTGCCTAATTTGCTTTCCATAAAAAAAAAAAAATGTTTGCAGCGGTGAATAGCCACGTCGATGGAATGAAGACTGTCACATTTTAGATGAGTCTGCTTACTTTTGCTTAGTTTCATTGGAATAAGCTTTAGTTTACTTTGTGTATAAGAGTACATACTTAACATTTTCAAAGTTTTGTGTTGCTTGCTATTTTGGCAGTCATTCTTGTGCAATAGACTTTCCAGACTATTCAGGCTGCCAAATTTCACAATAGACTCAATCCTCTGCTACCATCGGGCAAACCGAAACTGTGGAAATGACAGCTGGATGGTAATTGGTTAGTATGGGCAACAAGAAACTTTTTTTCTGTAGCACAGCTTTCATACATCAGCAATGCCATAGGTACAGGTGACAACAGTTGCAAACCCTGCTCCGGAGGGGCCCAGGCCCCCCCCCCCCCTCTACTACCGTCAGCTGTAACCCTTACTTTAGTATAGAGTGCACCAAGCAGAGAGGTCCAGGGACATACTACAAAGAAAAGCTGTCCTTTGTTTCCCCCACACTTGGTCATGTGAGCTGATATCACATGACCAAAATTAGAAGGCCAAATGGGGAGCGTTAATGCACGGTGCAGCTTCTCTTTGCAGCTCTGCTATGGAGAATGATAGTGGTACCTCTTACAATGGCGTGCTAAGATGGTAAGAAGGGTGTGGGCAGCAAGGGGGCTCCAGGGCCCAAAACTATACTGGGGCCTAGGTATTATTAACTACGCTGCAGAATATCAGCCACCGTATAATAAAAGAATGACACTGAGAAATGTGAACTTGCAGTTGTAAATTGATGAACCAGAGATTAAAACATATTCAATCTTGTCACATACTGTATGTCCATATGTCTGTGGATTGGAATTATCTTGCAAAAAGATAAAAGATTACCCAGATGTGTTTAGATCCTTTGATAAAAGAAAAGCAAATTGAGCTATGCTACGGTGCCGGATTCAGCTTGCTTGGTAAAATCTTCCATATATATTTTAAAAAGTTGGTCAAAAATTTGTTTTTATTTAATTAATTTAGGTAGCTTAGAAGTAAACACTTCACAGAGTTCATAGGCACTAGTATTTGTTTTGCTGTCAACCGCTTATAAACCCCATCACAGCAAGATTTTAAGAGAAGGGGACAGTGCTAGGAGCCAGACAGAATCTGTTGCAGTTTCCTTGTGCTAACAGAGAACATTCTGACAGGAGGAGAGAGAGAGAGTGCAGAGTATATTCATCTGCTTGCCTGCAGATAGGTTTTCATGTACCTGTATGTTTTTTTGTTGAAGAAATGTGCCCTATAAGGACTATATCCAGGACTCCAGCACTGTGAGGAAAGAGTACCACCTTGTAAAATGTACTTGAATGGTATATTCCATTAGGGTAATCAGTATGCATAGATGATCAGCAAGTGTTTCGGTAAGGTTGAATACTTGCCAAGCATTTGAGATTTAAAGTGGAACTAAACTTGGTTTAATAAGAAATGCTGGCAGGCAGTCTTTTTTTTATGACAGAAGAGACTTACTATGTCTCTTCCGTCACATATGCTTCTTCCTGCCTGTCAGCACATTTTTCTGTGAGTGTACATAGAGCAGTGTACAGTCTTGGCATGACTATAACCTGTCAAAGTAACCCCCATGCCCATGCAGGGGGAGCTAAGACATCCTGGCCCAGCCAGTGGAGATGGCTTCAAACCCAGAAGGAGACCAGGAGAAGATGGAAGAGCCAGCTAGAGGGTAGCACAGAAATTGCAGTGCTGAAGGTGGGCGCTTTGCTAGATAAGTCTGCCATAACATGCAAATATGCTGGGCATACTCGCATATTATCGCAAAAAGCTCCCGGGGATCCAAATGAGTGCCAATAACTTTGTAATTATCATTTACCATCATAGTATATTTAACACTTAACTGTTCCACAAGGAAAATGTACAGTATGTCTGATATTGGGTGATAATTCCAAGCATTACTTATATACATCGACAATGTCTAGTGCTGATCCAAAAAACATACAGTGTCAGAAAGTTAGGGTGTGAATTAAAGAAGAACGTGTCTAGGTTAAGAAAAGTTATACTCACTTGATCCTCAGAGCTGGGCGGCTCTTAAACAGGTACTTCTACCTCGCTCCCCCTCCGCTGCAGCGGTCTAAGGTCCCTGAGTCCTCACATTCTCTCCATAGTGTGTATAGGACATGAGGACGCCCAGGGACATACCATAGCTGCATTGAGGAGAAAACAGACAAGGATCGAGTGAGTATAACCTTTTTTAACAAAAATTTTTTTTTATTGTTTAGAGCCTAGACAATGACAGGTACATAGGCATTAAACCAATAATCAAAAACAGTCATGTGATATCCAAAACTGTGTTACAAAGCAATAAACCGAAAGAAAGGGGGGGTACAATAGCATTGGTTGGGTGGGATCCAACATGGGAGCTCAGATTCCATTTTACTGGTATCACATTAAGTCACAAAGTAGGATGGAAAGGAATACATGTATACTTCGATCGGGTGGGCCAAAGAATTAACAGATACCACTAACACTGTGGGAGTACTATGATGACTAAACATTTGGAAAGGTTTATAACAAGGAGGGTTTAGCTGTCGTATTATCCAAAGGTTGTTCGTTGCTAGTCCGATCTGGTTTGGATGCCGGGCGCGATTACTGTTTATGAGATGCTGTCATTGCCAGGAGGGTTTGGAGATCAGGGGGGGCAGTTGTGAGAAAGGAGGAAGCAGGTCTGGAAGTGTGGGTAGATGAAAGAATAGGGGGAAGGGAGGAAGGTGGGGGAAGAAGACAAGGAGTGGGAAGGGTTCCCGTCCGACCCATAAGTGGGGAGAGATGGAAAGGAGGAAGGCACTGCATAGAACAGAGCAGATAGGAGTAGTGTTACCGTCTTAAATCCTTACATGCCTCCGAATCTCGGAATAAATGCCACAACGTCCAGGTTTTAAGATACTTGGACATGTCATCTCTGCCCGAGTGGATAAGTTCCTCAATGGCCGCTACTGTATCTATTCGGGAGAGCACTTCTGGAACAGGAGCTGCTGCCTGCTCCTGGAGCAACGAAGAAGTTCCTCTTTGAGCCGAAAGTCGATTAGAAAGCAAATCACATCTCGCGGCGGGTCTGCTTTGCCCCCTTTAGGCCTCAGAGCCTGGTGGAATCGTTCCATGGGGACCAGCGAATCCGGTGGGCGGTCAAGCAGATCATTAAAAATGTGCAGTAAGGCTGGTTCCAATTGCGAGGCCTCGATTGTTTCCGGAATGCCTCTTACCCTCAGGTTATGTCGGCGGCCCCTATTGTCGAGATCCTCCAGGTGACGATGCATTTCCATAAGTCGGGCATGGTGGAGGGTAGTCTTGCGTTGGACCTGCCGAACAGCGGAGGAGTTGCGAGCGGTCTCGTGTTCCATCGTCTGGATGCGATCAGTCAGGGTGTGTATGTCGGCCTTCAGTTCTGATATTGCCGCCGATAGCGTGGATTTAATGTCCAGAGCTATGGAGGGGAGATCCGACATTCGGGGCATCTGGCCCATCATTGTGAGCAGGTCAGGATGTAGGTGGGGTGGGTCTCCCAATGGGTCTCTGCTCGGGCTGCTGCCAGGGGAATCCCCAGCGGAGGGAGATGGCGCCGTGTCCTCCACGTGGCATCCCGACGGTTGAGATCGGAACATGTCTGGGAGGTTTACGGCCAAGTTGTGTTCCCGAATCTCGAGGGGTCTTGTTCGCCTGAGTGGTTTTACCCGTTCTCCTGATGATGGGGACGGTGGAGGCTCAGTAGGTATTGGAAAAATAGCTTAATAAGAGGGGCCCAGGTGTCGGAGGGTAGAGACTAGACGTCCATCTTGGTCCTGCGCTAGGCCACGCCCCCCCTTTAGGTTATATTTTAATTGCATTGCACCCTTCCCTCCAAGCTTAATGTATCATGCATAAGTGTAATACCGGTAGAGCTTTGGGTGGGATAAAGCCTGCATGACTAGGTCCACATCTAACCTGGTAGACAGACCTCAGTATTAAGACTCGTTCACACCCTGTCAATGCAGATCCCTGCAAGGACACAGAAAATAGTTCTTACTACAGCTTCATTTTACATTGATAGCTAAAGGTGGTCTCCCGGTCTTTATCCCCTTATTGTTAGTCAGTAGTGGCATTTTATGGCCCCAATTTGTGTTCAGTGGCAGCCTTTGAGGCTCCTCCTTTTTATTTTAACATGAGTGGCAGTGGGAACTGGGGGACTAGGTGGATCAGAGAGGTTTAGCTTTCTCCTTAACAGCTGCTTGGCTTTCTTAACAGCTGCTTGGCTTGCTGCTTGGCAAGCTGGCTTGGGCCATTTTGTCCTCACGGGTTTATTTTAAAGCATATCTAAACCCAAAAACAAAAATGTTATATGATTCAGCCTGCCGGTCCTTAGATGTGATGGCTGCATTATTTTTCTCTTGTCAGGCTTTTCGTCTATTATTTTTACCTGTTAATCCTGTAAATAACTCACTTGCTGTTCCTGACTGGCTACACTCGCTCCACCCAGGCTGGACTACAAACATGTCTGCCATTGTTCATCTTCATTACATGGGGGATAGAAAGATTAGTACTTTACAGAAGGAAGGTAAAATTGTTTCTGCTTTCTGTTCAGCTCACTTGGAACTTACAAGTACACTGCATTTCTAGCATGATCAGAAGATATTTTATGTACTTGCTAAAAATGTTCATAGCTTGAAAAATGAAGACTGGTAAAGAGCAATATATAGATTTTTTGTTCTTGGGTTTCATTATCCTTTAATGTGCAAAGATGTAGCCTGTATTTATTTACATTTACTGGCCGCTTTATTAGGTACACCTCTTCAACTGCTCGTTAACACAAATATCTAAATCATCCAATCACATGGCAGTAACTCAATACATTTAGTCATGTAGACATGGTCAAGATGGTCTGCTGAAGTTCAAACCGAGCATCAGAATGGGGAAGAAAGGTGATTTAAGTGACTTTGAACATGGCATGGTTGTTGGTGACAGACGGGCTGGTTTGAGTATTTTAGCAACTGCTGATCTACTGGGATTTTCATACACAACCATCTCTCGGGTTCACAGAGAATGGTCTGAAAAAGAGAAAATATCCATTGAGCGGTAGCTCTCTGGGCAAGAATACCTTGTTGATGTCAGAGGTCAGATAAGAATGGGCAGACTGGTTCAAGCTGACAGAAAGGCAACAGTAACTCAAATAACCACTCGTTATATCCGAAGTAGGAAGAAGAGCATCTCTGAACACACAACACATTGAACCTTGGAGCAGATGGGCTACAGCCACAGAAGACCACACCTGGTGCCACTGCTGTCAGCTAAGAACAGGAAACTGAGGCTACAGTTTGCCAGGGCAAAATTGTAAAATAGAAGATTGGAAAAACGTTGCCTGGTCTGACGAGTCTCAATTTCAGTTGCGACATTCGGATGGTCGGGTCAGAATTTGATGTAAACAACATGAAACTATAGATCCATCCTGCCTTGTATCATCGGTTCAGGCTGGTGGAGCTTCGAATCATGAATGTGCAGCCGACAAAGCAGCAACTGTGTGATGCTATCATGTCGTCAGTATGGACCAAACTCTTTTCCATCATCTTGTTGAATCAATGCCACAAAGAATGAAAGCAGTCCTGAACACAAAAGTTTTGGATAGGGCATAGTTAGTCTGTAGGTTTTTTTTCCTGTGGCCCATTGGGGGGATTTCCCTTCACTTCCTGTCCCAAAGACACAATAGGAAGTTAGAAGAAAAAATTCCAAGAAAAAGATATCCCTCTTATACAGGTAGAACAGGTGTTTCCATTAGAAGTCTTCACCTTACTTTTAGATATTCCATTACGTATGATGAATAGAGAGCAAGTCGAGAGGGTGAATGTCCTAAGCAGATATCACAGGCAGCAATAAAAACCTGACAGCGGTTCTAACCCTTCCCTGCTCTACCCAAATATTTCTAGGTATAGATGCATGTTACTCCTGAGCCAACAATCAAGTGAGTAAGGGAGGAAGGGAGAAGGTGTCAGGTAAAAACAGCAGGAGTGTGAAGTCTTTTTGTTTTTACTGACCCTCCCCAGGACACACTCTGCCCCCATGTTCTGTAGCTGCCACGTGGGCTCAGCCCTTGCCTGTTCACTTGTATCAAGAAATTCAAAATGGTAGCATTTTGAGATCTTGCCTTTTATGGGTTCATTGATTTTTGTTAATTTGTCATATGTAAACATGTGTCATTTCTGATTCACTTATCCCAGTGCAGTGGTATACATCATAAAGCCAAGATGTTATCTGTACACGTTCCTTGTGCAGTCTGGTTTCAGACAAGTTAAAAATCCTCAGGCTGTGCTGGAGAAACCTGCAATTAAGTATTAGAATTCCATTTGGTGAAGTTAACTGTATCCTGTGTGTATCCATCACATTGCTAAAGGTTAAATACACTGTCATTGTTTAACTGGCAGAGTGTAGACTAGACTTCCAAAGTACAATGCCTAAGACAACATAATGTCTATCTCTGTATCTATTTTCATTTAAACCATTACTTGGCAAAGAGTTAAATAAATTCCAGCCACCAAGATTATTACATTTTTCAAGAATCAAAAAAATACTAATACCACATTGCCAAGTGCAATTATGTCTGGCTTCAAACAGCTTAATGGCTCTTCTAAAGAAATCTGATTCCCTTTACTCTGGTGACATTCCTAAACATATTTCGATGACAACTCAAACGATAAGCATAGATACAACTATATAATTTGTATACCTTGTTTGTAGCAGTTGTATAGTAATACCATGAAAACTGCTTGTAGTTACCAGGTAGTTGTTTTGTTGCAGAAAACACCAGCAAAAGTAGGTCATTGCTATGCATAACATTCCTTCTGAAAGTCTACAGGCCTGTGGAGACATTGAGTCGGGGGCAACAGGTTGACCTGTTGTTATTTTATCAGGTATAGCCCTGGGATATTTCCATTAAGATAATACAAATGGAACAATATATTTATAGATGGAATGACAGCGAGGATGTGTGAACTAGTAACTGGCCATTAGAAGTACATTAACGAACCTCAGTACAAGCCGGGAATTAAGCAAATGAAGCTGCAATGACATGTGCCATTCAATAATTATCTATAATTGGAAAGAGAATTGTTATCAAATTCTAAGCTGTTCATTTGTCCACATTAGCGATCATGAAAAGCTGCCGTGATCTCTAAACACAAACATGCTAGAAAATGTTCTTTAGTTGAAGGCAGAAAAATGCTCATTTTGTTACAAAACTAATAGTTAATTATTCCCATTACATACATACAATAGAAAAAGCAGAAGCCAAAGATTAATGAAGAACTCTGGGCAGTAATAATCAATCCTTGCAGTGGGACTACCCCCACACAAGTGCTTATTTACATCTAGGAAGTCAAATAAAAAAAGAAATACTGGAACCGTGGACCCGTCTGACTGCTAGACCAATCCCTGTAGCCTTGCTCCCCTCCACTGTGGCGGTCTAAGAACATGTGATTCATCACTTACAATACAGTGCATTGGATGTGAGGGTGCTGAGCCAGGCGGATCCACGGTCCGGTCAGTACAACTGCAGCAAATTAGGTCCAAATCAGAATGACTTGGCCAGCCCACATATGAAAAATGTTGTCAGAACAATGTCATTGCAGACTTGTAGAATGTCGTTTCCTTGTTTGCTTGATTTTACCGTTCCATTTTGGAATGAATGCAGTTCCATCCTGCTCTACTATGATTTTTCAGACATAATTTCTTCCTACATCAGTGAATTCTGTGGATAACACTCATATCTTTTTTATATGCAACTGACCCAAAAAGCATTTCTAAGCATAACGCATGTTAAATCCATTTCTAAACATGTGTTTTTATAAATACCTAAGAGAGTATGTGTATTAATGTCATCTATTGAAGAAATTATTATGATGTTTATAAACAAGATGGACACAATTATATCAATCAAGGGAGTCCGTTTTCTACTTTCAAGCATTTCTAAATTCATGAAATTTTGACCTTAAGAGACTAACTATTAATCGCGTGCACATAGCTGGTTTGATGAAATTTGATCATAAATTAAGTTCTTACTGTCTTTCCAATTAACCTCTCCTGAGATTTTGTGTGTTGTCATTTGGGATAAACATAATTTAAATAATCACCACCCAAGGAGAATAGAGGGAGTTTTGTTAATTGGTATGTGTGTGTATATATATATATATATATATAAATTCTAGTGGCAATGTAATAAAATAAAATTATTTTTGTATATTTTTTTATTGATTATGTATGTTGGATACCCAAAGCTTTTAATTTTACTGTATATCTCTGTTTCATTTACGATTGAAATTGATCCTCAAACCCCTTTTTAAAAAGTCAAACAAATCTTTTTCTTATGAAATTCTACAGATGTACGGACAACTTAAGCGCTAATACAATGTTGTACATTTGATTGGTCTGCTTTACTAAGAAGTCAGTAGGAATTCATCAGTCACTATAGTCAAGGTTGATCCATAACTTTTACTGACAGTCATCTCAAGGACACGCCAGACACTCCCACTTACATAGGGTTCTCAACTTGAATTTATTAAACACATAAACTATCCATCATGGAATGTTAGGGGTGATTTGGGGTGAAGGTTGAGCTATTTTTTACTGCATTGTTTTTGCTAGCCATTTTCTTTCATCAAGTCTATCGTTCTTTTTTTGTTACACTGTCCTAAGTGTCCTTATTTATATCTGTTATCTTGTGTACAATAAAAGTGTTCAATACATTCTTTATTTAATCCTTTCAGAAAACCGGTTGTAACAGATTAAATTATTAGTGCCATTTGACCTTCCAGAAATGTAGATCAAAACCCTTACTAGATGAGTTTTATTTTGCTAAAGCACCATATATCAGAAGCTATTGCCATATGTTTATTTTACATAAAACGCTGTTTTTACCTTTTTTCCATCCTTTTTGCATCACAGCGCTAATAATCTTTTCCAACCTTCCAGCCCGCACTGCATTGCGCCAGAATCGGCTGTCTGATAGTGACAACATTGGGCCATGTGTGTGGGCTGTGTGTCAGCAGGGCCACTTATAGTCTGTATCAGGAACATATGACACGTTCACAGTGCAGGAGTACAATTAGGAGACATTTGTCACCCCATAACAGGGAGTATCTGAACAAGGACCTTCATGGCAGGATCAAGTATTAGGTAGTATTATATTAATGAGCGCTACAGATATAAAAAGGTTGGAAACAACTTTTTAAATTACATGTAAGGGTCTATTCACTAAGCTGCCATAGGCAGCCGAGTGAATGACCGACCTAAAGCGAAGTGAGCCGAACGCTGTTCGGCTATTCACTTCAGGCTGGTACGGCTGATTTCAGCCGTATATGGGCTGAAATCAGCCATGCATCGGGTGGCTTCGGGTCGGCCGAACATGCTCTGCATGTTTGGCCAACCCGAAGTGCAGGAGGAGTTCGACTCAGCGGATCCAACATCTGGATCGGCTAATCCGAACCTCCGGCAGGCTACTCGCTGCTGTTCGGTCTATTCTTATAGATGCCGAACAGCAGTGAGTGAATAGCCGAATGCCGCTGAGCGGCATTCGGCTCGGCTGTTCTGCTCGGTCCCTCAAAGGTACCGAGCAGAACAGAAAAATAGTTAAAAAAGTTAAATAAAATAAATAGAAAACGATTGTGCGGAGCTAGCAATGACAGCTAGCTCCGCCCAATAGTTTTCTATTGGCCGGCGGTTCTGCTGCTGTCAAAAAAAAAAACTCCCGGGCGCTCTGGGAGTCTCCCGCTCCTGGCCGCCCAGGAGAGAAACACTGCTTTCTCTTTTTTTTTTCTTTATTCTGACACAGAGCCGTGTCAGAATAGAAAACAAAATAAATAAAAATGTTTTGCCCATAGGAATGCATTGCTAGATTCCTATTGGCTATTACAATTTGCAATAGCCAATAGTAAATTAGCATTGCACCCACCCTCTGCTGCAGTTCTCCATCAGGTCCATCGGCAGAGGGCGGGTGCAATGCTAGTTTACTAGTGGCTATTGCAAATTGAAATAGCCACTAGGAATCTAGCAATGCATTCCAATGGACAAAAATTATTATTTTTTTCTATTCTGACACGGCTCCGTGTCAGAATAAAGAAAAAAAAAAAGAAAAAGCAGTGTTTCTCTCCTGGGCGGCCGGGAGTGGGAGAGTTTGCTGTCTGGAGATCAGTGTCCTGGTTAGCTGGTAACCAGGGACGCTGATCTCTCTGCAAGTGACCGGAGCCAGCCGTAAGATCACGGCTGGCTCCGCCCAGCTGTCAGAAGCAGGCTGTCAGCCGGCCAATGATCGGCCGCTCGGCCAGCTTCGGCTTTCAGCGCGGCTCAGCCGAGCCGAGGCATATGCCTTCGGCTCGACTAAGTTCGGGAGCTGTACGGGCTATTGTGAATAGCCCGTACATCAGCCCTTCGGTTCTACTGAACCGAAGGGGTCCTGGGGCCGAAGCTAGCCAAAGGATCGGCCGAAGCTGCGGCTAGATCCTTCGGCTGCTTCGTGAATAGACCCCTTAGTGATTGGGTTAAAAACTAGCTAAATTAACAATTACTTTGGACACAGGGCTGCATGTGATAGCAGAAGAGGTGTGTCATAAGTTAGGGTTATGTAATATACAAAGTAGGTATAGAGGCACTCACAGGTCTTGCAGTGGACATAAGTCAAAGCATCAGCGTTTTGAATTGTCAATGTTTCGGCGGTGCTCAGTCCATCTTGATAAAGAAACCTGTGAGTGCCTCTATATCTACTTTGGATTTGTATGGATTTTTGTTGTGAATGAGCACCCAGGCATATACAGTATGTGTGTGTGTGTGTATATATATATAAGGTATAATTAATGGGTAGAGGAAATATGAAACTCGATGGCTTTCTAAGATCATTTTATAGCATGTGTTATATTCTGCCTCAGTAGATGACAACTAGTAATTATGATATATCTGTTTGCACAGGTGGCCTACGCAAGTTGCATCTTCTACAGGACTCTGCCGGTATGGTAACAGGATTGACTGCTGTTGGGGGTGGGCTCGACAATCTTGGGGACATTGCACACGTAAGTATGGTCATCCCTGGGGCTTAATGCCATGTACGAGGGGCTTTTTGAAAAATCTAATAAAAGCTTCCATACATTATAGCAAGGCTTATTTAACAAGGGCTTTTGCACGTGCAGATGTTTTAGGATGACTCTCACTGACCATTATTGATTTAGTAAAGATGCTCTAGCATTCCAGCTCTGAAATGTAATGGTTGTGGAGCCATAAATACTAAGCAGTTTTACTTTTTAGGACACTTCTCAACACAGAAGCTTCCCATAGTATGACCGCTTCATGTGTATGGAAATGCTTTGTGAAGTAGCCTTGCTTGGTACTTATGTGCCAGTTTTTGTGAAGGAACTCTGAGGGAACCATGCCCATTTTCAAAGATCACTAAACCTAAAATATAAGCTGGCTGACATACAAAGCTGCAGGTAACATTCACAACATATATTGAAATGGTGCATTCCCAACAATTATTTCAAGTATTTGACACTGTGTTTACATGTATTATCCAGCTTAGTGAGGGTTATTGTTTGATGTGACCTTTTTTTTCAGAGAAAATCTGAACTGTCAGGAAGTCTATAGTATGTACAAAAGAGTATTCCTGAACACTAGACATGTGCACTGCCAAAAAATTTGTTTCGTTTCGTTTTAAATTCGGATTTGTGTTATTTCGTTTTTCAGGATTCGGGTGTGAAAGTGAATTCGGATTCGGAATTCGGATTCGGACGAAATTCGGTAGCGTTAGTACGAACGTTCGTTTCGTTTTCTGTTCTTATTCGTTTCTTATTCGTTTCGTTCGTTTGCAGCAAAAGTGACATTTGAGGGGGAAAAAATATTTTTCTCCTTCTCTAATGTCACTTTGCTCCAACGAACGAAACGAATAAGAAACGAATAAGAACAGAAAACGAAACGAACGTTCGTGCGAACACTACCGAAATTTCGGAAATGGAAATTCGGATTCGTTTGCATTCGTTATGTCTGTAATTCGGAATTCGGAAACATCCGAATGTCCGAATTTACGAAAATTCGTCCGAATTTCGATTCGGAACGAAACGAATCGCACATGTCTACTGAACACTCAAACTATTTCAAACATCTTTATGTCCAAGAAGTCCATATAACCTTTACATATACATGTATGAATGCTGTCTGCAGCTTGTATATATTGTGTCAACTTACATTCTTGGTTTAATGGTCCTTTAACACCTCTGTTGCTGAAGGGTATTTGGAGTCAGTCATTTAATCTTTTGTGACATCCAGATTGCTCTAGACAGATTATGTGGATTTGGGTTGAATTGACTACTATAGCAATCGGTATTTTCTTTTTGCTTGTGTTGCAGTTTGAGGGGTGTAGAGAGGTCAGCATTTGACAGTTGCTTACATTTTGAGATAATACAATTTTAATATGAGATATTTGACAGATTTGACAATGTTTTTTTATTAGCTATGTATATAGACACACGCATTAATAGTAATGTTCTCTGCAGTGCTGACAGATTGGCCAATAATTGCACAGGATTTTCTGCTAAGTTGGTTTTTGTTGCCACAAAACATGCCTCCTTGTAGTTCTCAGCACAATGCTTTCAGTGCCAGAAGTTAAAACAGTGCCCCCCTAAATACCTAACTGCTTATGCAACCTTACCCTTAGGATACTCCTCACACTAAACCCTAAATTGTTCCTTGCCTAATACATAGCCCTGAAGCTAACTCAAAAACATAACCCTTAACCTGACTTTAACCCTTATGCGTACCTTAACCCTTCAAATTAACCTTTAACACAAACTGAGCCCTAAAACATACTCTTAACTTAACCTTAACACCTAAACCACACCATTAAGTTAACCCTTTCAAAGACATGCTTACCTTGTTTTAGCCTGAAATATTTAACCATCCGTTGCTGAGATCAGCATCCAGAACTCTCAGTCCCTGCACCAAAAACAAGCAGAGCTGAGGTGGCAGCAGCTAAACCAACTGATTCAGATTTTCCTGGTAAATTACGTTAAACTGATTTATTGATCTCAGTTTGATACTATATTGATTTACTGTTTTTCAATATCTCTATAAAACAGTTATAAATCCATACCACTTCACAATTCTACTAACCATGATGCACACAGATCACTTCTGAAATGCTTGTTTTAATGCACAACGTGTAAAAAGCTGTCTTACAATACTATTCCTTTGGATATGATTTGTTATGTAATCATTTCTAAAATACTGTAGCTGTGTGTTTCCAGCAATGTTCTCACTACTGTTCATAACATATTTTGGAAGTTAAACCACTACCAATGTGATGAAGTAAAGCATGCCAATGCCTGTAAATAAAGACAATATTTAAGTAAAAATTATTATTTGAAGGTAGAAATTTATGAATACATGCTAAACAAGTAAACTCCATCAAACCAGACCATGCAAAGTCAAAAGATTTGCAGTATATACATTCTTTTGAAGGACCAGACTCCCTTTTTGTGTATAGACTAAAAAGGTGCCACTCAATATATAAAGTAATTATGCTAAAATGTAACACATCAAATAATCACTTAGAAACATACATATATGTGATTAAAGTATTTCAGAAGCAGCTCAATGCTACTTAGAAGCAATGAAAGTTAATCAACCCACCACTCCCGCTTATGACTCTAGCTGGCTATATGTTATTGAGTTCTTTATTTATACTCTTTTTACAGTTTCTGAAATCTTAGGGCTAAACACAGGAAGCTGCAGGGTTCTCTTCATCTTCTCCTCTTCCAGGGTTGGGCGGTCCTTATTGATACATGAACCCATGTGACTATGTCAGCGCCACTCTCTGCACCTGTACACTATAAATGAAGGTGCTGTGTTCCGACCCCCTTAGAGGGCCTGATCAAGTTCTCAGTCTTCTGGGCTTATGGGTTTCTGGGCATTATCTTGTGGCCAAAAAGAGGTACTCTGGGGGACAGCTCCAGATTAAAGATCAATATTGCAGCCAGAGCAACTTTCATTTTGTTTCAGCACCTAGGGGACATTTAAAAAAAACAAAAAACATTTTAGCCTGGAATTCATCTTTAAGCATAAGCCAAGATGAAAGCAAGTTAAGTCAACACCAAGGCACGCTATATTTCACTTGCTTCTTATTCTTAAACTTTGCACAAACATCCTAGAGTGACTTTACTGGTAGTAAGAAGTTCTAGACTGGAAAACAAACTTCTGTAAACATGAAAATGACTGTGCATGTTATTTGCACCACAAGTTAATAGGTTTAATGGAAAGCACCAGACAGTATGTGTATAGTGAGATCCCTTGCTTTCTGTGTACTTGGGTGGTTAAGAGGGGGATTACTGGCAGAAGTAGTGAAGCAGTTCAAAACTCTTATAAGCAGATGTGACTTCATATGCAATGAAAAACAAATAACCCTCTAATACAGAGCTATATTCCACAAATCAAGCACACTAAGGGAAACCCGAAGTGTACATTGCAAACAGTTGATGAATCTCCTTCCACTATAAAAGTCATATCGCAATTCATTGACTTCTATTTATGCCCAACAAAGTTCAGAATGAGATCAGCTCTCTCTAAATGAATGGTGTGAAGTCCTTCTCAGCTAGAGACATTACATTTAGAGGTCAGCTCTCTGTAAACTTATAAACATACCAGCATAAAGTAACCATTTTGACGCAATAAAGCTAAAAATGTAACTAGTGAGTTTATTTAAAACTGAAACACACAGACATTAAAGTGACACTAAACTCAAATGCATTTAAATTTCCCAACTATAAACAAAAATGTATCTTATTTGTGTATCACTCGGCTGTAGATCCTCAAATCATCTCTGAATTGGTGCTGACACTGTCCTTCCTTCTGGAGGGTGGCTACTTTTCTTCCCCGTGTCCCTGTGTGTGTTGTAAAGTAGTCACCGCTCCGAGGTCACTCCTGAGATGGACTTTAATCTCAATCAAAATTAGGAAACTAAACATGAGATTGTAGTCCCTCACGGGAGTGAGCTTGGAGTGGTGACTATTATACAACACACACAGGGAACATGGGGAAGAAAAGTAGCCACCCTCCAGAAGGAAGGACAGTGTCAGCACCAATTCAGAGATGATTTGAGGATCTACAGCCGAGTGATACACAAATAAGGTACATTTTTGTTAATAGTTGCTGTCCATGTGATCTTGAGAGTCACACAATTCTGTCTGGGAGGGCATGATACCTGACTTCAATAAACAGCACATTGAAATAAATCCCCTCTCCCCTTATTCTTTAGGACCTAACAAATATGTTGAGTGCTATGGATTAAGGTTTAGGGTCAGATGAGGGTTATCATTCCACTACTACTACTATATAAATCATAGTTCTGAGATAACATGTTAGTAAAAAGTAGCTATGTGTGAACAGAGTCACTGACCTGAAATAAGTATGTAGATCACAAAAGTGGCAGAAAAGACAGAAGTCATCTTCCGTATTGTGGTTCAGCAACACCGACTAGAGGGTCATCACGACAGCCAGGCAACTGGAATTTTCAGTCAGCAATGTCAGTCCCCATATTTCTCTTATGATATGTTTCCTTTACACATTTCACAAATATAGGAACCATTGTTAGCATTTTGCTGTAGCCTACATGTCTTTGCACGTATTTTACATGTAAAAGGTGTACATTTACTTTGCACTACATTAGTGAAATAAATATTTACTTAGAAACCCATCTTTATAAAGACTGCCTGGGGCTTCAGGGTTCTAAACTTTACCTACATGTACAGGAAAATATGATTCTAACCCATTGCCTGCCGCACACCCCTGGAATACTTACTTTCATACAATACAGTTTCAGCTAAATGTTTCATTGCACAAAGCTGAACTTAAGATAGAATACATTATTTGAAACATTTTTGGCCAAAAATAGCTTGTTGAACACGAAGCCAGCTGACACGATAGATGACAGAGCACACAACACAGAGGAGCGCTGTGTGCTGTAGACTGCCCTTGGCTGTGTATGATCTGTAAATAACCGATCATTTATTCCTAATCATAAATAATAGATATATGAGAACACTTCGTTTGACAAACTTTGTAGACTTTACTTTACCGACTGTGTATTCACAATCTACGTAACAAGGAAAATGGGAACTAATGAATATTAAAACACGTAATGGGAGCATGCTCCCATAACTCTGTATGGTAAATAAACAAGTGTAATTGGTTTAGTTGTGTATGAATTATTGTTGCACACTCATAGTCTTTACAGTACAGATGGCAATGTCTACTGCACTGATGTGTATATTTTGAGCACATACCAAATATATATATGCTTTAAACATGTATACGTTAGAAAGAAAGGAGGCTTCTAGCAAAAGAAATGGTGGGGAGGACATGCAATCTTAGGTCCCCCCACTCCTGCCTGGAAAGCTTGTACCAAATAAAGCCTTTATTGCTGATGCCAAAATCAGATCATATGATTTTGTACTCTTGACCTTTGTGCCGATTAACAAAAGTCCAATTTTGGATTGTCTTGTATGATAGTTTAGTTTTATAGTGTTTATTCCAGCTTCTGTTTGGTTCACCTGAGTTTATTGGTCGTTGTATCCATATATAGATGCAAGAAAAGTATGTTTGGCGGTGGTATCAAACCATGCTCTGTGTTTATTAAGGGCACAGCTATGTCTGGAACATGTCACACATTATGAGCCAGAGCATCAAAATAACCCCTAAGCACAGAAGGTGTGTGGGCACTGCTAGAGGGGCTTTGCTTGCTGCATGTGGCTGCTGGCTTATCACAGTTCCTTTTATTGCATATTTAAAAAATGCTTGTGCTGCTTTCTGCCACTCTTTCACTTTAAGTTATATATTAATATAATGAATGACATAGCACTGCTTGCACTGAGTTATTGTATAGAGTGAATATTAGTCATAATACGTACTGTTTAAATATATGTGTTATAGAAATATTAACAATCCTGTACAATACAAGTGGTTTTAAGTGTATCTATTATTTTTAAATGTTCAATGGTTTTGTAACATGTCTGATTGTTGCCAAAGTTGAGTTTCCAATGTCGCCTCCAAAATTGAATCCGACATATATTCCTTTATTGAAAAATCCACTAGAGGGCAAATTATGTGGAAATACTGTGTCACCTGCCCACTACTGTATTCCCCCTTGAAATATATGGAACATTCTGCTTAGAATATGATAGTAGAACTAAAAATGAAGCCTGTTGTCAAACTCATGCTAGGGATGGTAGGTCATCTCTGAAGCACTTAAGACATCTTCATAAACCAGTCCAGGCATGCAGCTAGCAAATAACGTTCCAGTTAAAAAAAAGGACCTGCCCATGTCAACATGGCCTATGCAACATTTAGAAACATCTTGAAAATATGCTCTGGTTTACCCCAGGGCCAGCTGAGCACATTGTTTATGAAAATCCCAACTTGCAGCCCTGGATCTAACCCCTGCATCCAGCAAGGCAAAGCACATGTCTTTCAAGCTTCTTGATATTAATCTGTTAATAGATTACTACAATGTTATAGTAAGTGGCACACCAACTTTAAGGCCTAGTTCACATTTATTTTTATACTTTTCATTAGAGCAGGAAGAAGACACTTGTATCAGAGATGCTGAATGCCATTTTATGTGAGCAGTACCCAATGCTTTTTAGGGTTAACATGATGGTCTCCACTGAGCAAATCCAGCGAGACCCCCATGTAGGAACACAAGTACAAAAGTGTGAAAAATAGAAAAAAATATATATTTTATCTAAAACAAATATTTTCTCCCAAGATAAATGCCAAGGTCCCCAACAATGATGTTGGATGACATTTGCATTTATTGTGCAAGCGTCAAATGCTTATGTGAGTGCAATGTCATTTAGATTGTTAATGAGTGTGAACCTGTGAATAAGTAAAAGTTGCACTTACTGTATGTGATATTGTTTTAATAAGCAGACTTTGTTGATTATATGTTTGGGTAAATATATTAATTGTGCAAATTATGTGAGCCTTATTCTTAATGGAAACCAAGGTCACAAGAGAAGCGGTTAAAAAAATTAACCCTCGCAGTGGTGCTATCCCCACACTGCAAGGGTTAACTGATCATTTTGAGAAGAAATACTCGCCTGATCCTCAGTCCCGCTTGGCTGCTAGACTGGTCCTCTTAGCCTCTTCACCCCCGGGCTCTGCGGTCTAAGGACCCATGATGTGATTATGTCTAGGGACATAATGAGTGAGTACCGTATATCTTCTTTATTTTCTAACCCTGGAGGAAAACAAGCAGTAGCCCCACTGCAAGGGTTCATTTTTCAAAATCCAGGAGTTATTCTGTAAAGCACAACCCTAACATTATGTCATACCCACTGTTAGCCAGCTTTTAAATGACAGAACTTCTACCACTCAGCAGGATTATAGCATTTAAAGGCTGAATTGCTGGGGAATTTGCTCAGTGCCAAGAAGGAGCAGGGCTTAATCTTTGACTTGAGCAAAAGCTAAGCCCATGTTTACAGCCCAGGTGTAAAATCCAAGGGCCTCTACACTTACACAGGGGTCAGTTTAAAGACTACGGCAGGTACTGGTACTGCTTAGAGTTTATCATTATTGCTTATGCAAAAGTCTGTCCAAGGTGATCAGTGGAACAAAACAGAAAATGGAGTTTAAAACATTGAGAGGGGAATTTATCAAAACTGGAGCAGACAAAATGTGGAGCAGCAGTGCATGTGCATGGCAACCAATCAGCTTCTAGCTTTCGTTTTCAAATCCTAACTGAACAAACTGAAGAGGGAAGCTAATTGGTTGCCATGGGCAACTGATCCGGATTCTGTCTGCTCCAGTTTTGATAAATCTTCCCCTTTGTGTTTGCACGTGTTAAGTTTTAAATTCCATAGGATATCAGCGGGAGCCTCTGTCGTCTGTAACTTGGGAATAACTGTCTGATTACATTGTAGCCCTACCTAAATAATAGCAACATCATCTAGATCTATTTACAGTCATAATCTAATGCCACTATCTTTCAATAAGTGTGTATATGTAACTTTTGTTAACTTACATAGTTACATAGTATTTGAGGTTGAATAAAGACATATGTCCATCAAGTCCGATTGATAAACTGTCCTACGCTGCTAACTGTATTCATGTTTACTTATAGCATGCTATTGTTCTTTTTTTTCTATTACAAATATAAGTAACATACCTGAAAACACTCAGAATTATTTGCATAAAATGGTGAACATGACCTTTACAGTACCCTATTAAACACAGATACTTCTGTATAATTTTTGGTATGCTGATCAAATATCTGTGCCCACCCCTCACATATGGATTTCATGGTAGAATATTGTGCATATGTGCTAATCATTCGTTATCCTGAGAGCCTAAATATGAACCAGTTCTTTATCTCTAAACAATTTAACCCCAATTGCTAAGGTTCCTAGGCCTCATTTACACAAGGCTCTAAGTTCTGCTGTGAATAAGTGCGGCAAGAATCTGTGGAATCTTGCAGCAGGAATCAAACGTGGTTCCAGACAGCTGTAGTCCAGCTCAGGAATGGCAGGCCGACAGCAGCCGCAGCAAGCTGCTTGCATCCAGCGACAATCATCCAGGGGTGTTCAACACTGTCAGCCTGTCTTTGTTTTGTAAAGGCTGAGCGGTGGCTGCTGTCCGGGGCCACCTTCTGAAGGGTGGCTACTTTTGTTCCCCATGGTCCCTGTGTGTGTTGTAATGTAGCCACCACTCTAAGCTCACTCCTGTGGTGTACTACAATCTCAATACAAAGTAGTAAACTAAACGTGCTCCAAGATCGGAGCGATCTTGGAGCGGTGGCTACTTTACAACACACACAGGGACCATGGAAAACAAAAGTAGTCACCCTCCAGAAGGAAGGACAGTGTCAGCACAAATTCAGAGATGATTTGAGGATCTACAGATGAGTGATACACAAATAAGATACATTTATGTTATTAGTTAGGGTACTGGAATGCATTTTTGAGATTTATCTTCTGAATGTTGGGTCACTAATGCATGCAAATATATTGTATGGCAATAAATGGTCAAAAACATAACGTGAAGTAGGGGTCATTTGCAATCTCTCTGAATGGAACTAAATTTTAAGTAAACATACACCGAGAAGTTAACTTTAAACTGCATTAACATTCTTGCTCAAGAGTAGCAAAGGGGCTGAAATACTTACCTTTACTGGACCGAAGAAAATGTTGCTTTAGTAATGTTCAGCATTAGTCTTGTGATCTATGTTAAAGGGAGGATCAGCGTTTAGGTTGGCGGAATGTTTAGGCTTTTGTCTACATATCCAGCACTCATGCAACAATGTACTTTGATCAGCAGAGTTCATAAAATAGTTTAGTGCACATTCTTTGTATACACTCATTTTAAAGTGCTTGTGGCTGGTAAACAGATATTCAGAAAGTTTACTGTCTGACTAGTTTCACTTGTCAGAAAACAATGTTCTGTTTCTCTCTTAAGTAAGTAGTAGGGATCAGTGCCAGTTAGTACAAGACACACTGTAAGGCATCTTCCTTCTCCACTTAAATGTTCTTAGTATGTGTCATAAAATAGATCATAACCATAGCTTCACTGAACTGTTACACATCTGTCCAACTTAGCAGTAACACATCATGTTAATATGGAGATCATAATTTGACAGCAAAATTTATCAGAACATGTAATCTGTCATTGTATCAAAATGCAATGTTTAAAGCTGCCCATACACCTTACAATTATCTGCAGATTTCTATGGTCAGATGGAAAATATGCAACAGATTCCTCCATCTACACTTAACTGTGTGGATGGAGTAATCTCCACCTGAGCCAATCTATTGCACTTTTTCCATCTGACCACAGAAAATCTGCAGATAACTGTAAGGTGTATGGGCACCTTTAGGCTCAATATTTACTACACACTTATTATTTGGAGTTTTCCACTGAGAGTCACGGATCATTAGATCACATGTGTGCGGATGGTGTAAGCTATAGTATGGGGGATCATAAGTCTGAGGGTGACATAGTTGTTAAGGTTGAATAAAAGACACAGGTCCATCCAGTTCAACGTATGTGTGTGTGTTTGTATGTATGAGTAACTAAGAGTACCCCTGTATATTGTGTTCACTGAGGAAAGCATCGTAAAGTTTCTTGAATGACTCTATACTTTCAGCTGATACCACTACCTGGGGAAGGGAGTTCCACGATTTTACCGCTCTTAACAGTAAAGAATCCCCTTCATGTTTTAAGGTTAAACCTTTTTTCTTTTAATTTTAGGTGGTGGCCTCTTGTCTTCTTAAGTGTACTTACAGTAAACACTTTATTAATCTTTGCTCATAGTTTAGGTCCTCCAACCCCCTTTATTGAACCGCATACTAAAGATGAGGTCATACCAGTTATAGAGAAGTAGAATTATGGATTTTTCGTTGGAGTAAATAACCTTTTTAATGCATGTTAGTAGCCAGCTGGCCATATTTGCCGCAGCCTGGCATTGCATACTACTACAAAGTCTGCAGTGTACAAGGACCCCCTAATCTTTTTCCATTTCTGATTTTCGTCGAAGTTCCCCCAAATGAGCAGCTTGCATGGATAGTTTGAACACCCAAATGTATAACCTTACATTTTTCAATAATAAACCTCATCTGCTATGTAGTTGCCCCCCCCCCCCCCC
>NW_017306429.1:629100-679753 GCF_000935625.1 Nanorana parkeri
CCCCTTTGTCAAAGTCTTTGTGTAATGCTGCTATGTCTTGTGTCGAGTTTATTACCCTGCAAATGTTGGTATCAGCAAACACTGACCCCCTGCTGTCACTTTTCAAAGTTTACAAGTGTCCAAAAGGTGGCAGCCTAGCATGCCACATACAAAGATCCGACAGGCAGCATGGGGTCCACATGCTGTGTGTTGAGCACCAATGCCCTAAAGTTTCGAGCTTTAGAATTGTTTTGGGATACTTAGAACAAATTGGCTTTTATAAAGGGGTACGTACTTTGATAAAGGGAATCTTACAATGAAACATGAAAATGCCCATGAGGACAATGAAAATGCCCATCTGACTTGTATGACCTCCTACCTTCATAGTGGTTGCGGTCTGTTATGGCATTTTATGTCAAAATCAGGCCCTGATTGCTGCACGGAAAACACAGCCTGTCCGCCACTTGTAGGTTTCTGATTTGATCAGTTCTTAAAAACTACACACCTAATTGTCAGTCATTTTTTACTAGCATTGTAATGACCATATGTAGACAAATTGTAACATTTTTTCTTTTCATCAAGTGAATGATTTACTAAAGGGCTTATATTTATATCAGACAAGCAAACCTGTTTTTATGTCAATAACCCATCAAAACTAAAGGGAGCCTAAAGAAAAAAACAAATATAGACATTCACATCTACCCAATTGGATGTTTGACAGAAGCAAAGGTTCAATATAATACAAATTGTATCCATGACTCATTTTTTTGTTATTAGTGCTATATTTGTATTTGTTAAAACATGGGGCATCAGTAAATCTGGAAAAGTTTAATGTTATGTCATTTAGAGCCAAGAGAGTTTGTGAATGACCTCTGCTAATGTTTGTTTTACCATTCTTGTGTGTTAAGATGACATAAAGCTGCAGTGCTATGCCATATATAACTAACTTGTTTTCCCTTGCAGCATGCTTTGTGCATTTCAGTAACAAAGTTATGTTGTGCTTGTTTGTGCTTTTTTTCTCAATTAAATCCTGTCCAAGATTTGTTTTCTTGTTGCAGACTTTCTATGAAATTTGAATGTCTTTAAGGCTGCCGGAATGTAGCATGTTGATTAAAACCCAAGTCCAGCCTTTCCAAAAGGAAATAAAAAAAAATAATAAAGATCTTCAATTCCTTTTTTGGACATTTGTTTTGCAGCTTTCTACTACGTCTTAAGGCAGAGACTAGCCAGCGTAAGGTGCCGTACACAAGGTTAGCTAAACATATTTCTTACAAATCATTTTGGCAGAGTAAAAATGTGTCTGGGGAGAACAGTCTTCAGTCACAAATGTTAAAAAATAAAACATATTTAAAAAACAATAAATCAAAAAGAAGTTCTAATTACCATTAATTTTTATTATAGGAGCCACATTTTCTAACATGGTTTATGTTTCCTATTAAAGGGCCCATTCACACCTTTCAGTTCTGATGTGTTGTAGTAAAGCACCATACATGCACTGTGGTGACATTTATTTTCAGTAGCACCCCAGCGCACTAAGGCAGCACACCTCCAACGCACATGCATTGCAGCACACCACAATAATGCACTGCCGTGCGTTGTGGTGCACGGTGTTAGAAAGCATGGTGAATGTGTGATTTTTGGACCATTTTGGTGCTTGTTAGCCCATTCAAATGAAGCACACATACCTTAATACACTACAAGGGACCGGACAAATATAAATGAGCTAAGTCACTGCACTTTCCCTCTGCTAGCATATAATAAAGAAATAAACAAATACAAAATGTTAAAATGTCAAGCATGCAAATATCTGTAAATATATGTATAACTGTGAACAATAAGGGATCCTGATTGGGTATTCATGTCTGAAAAGCAGTTTAAATCCACCAAAGGCAGCTACCATTTTGTGATTCCCAGGAGTTGGAGAGTGGGTACTGTCAGTGTAGGTTTAGTCAGCTTCTCACACAGGTATCTGCAGTCACGACAGATTCCTTCTAATATCATATTTGTGTTAGCCTGCTTATTTTTAGGCATATTGACCCTTATTTGCTCTGCTTTCGTGTTCCTAATAAAGGGCACCTGTCATAAGAGAAAGGTGCCGGCGTCCACTGCTGAACTCCATTCGATTGAAATGATGGTTGCTGTTTGGCAATAATCCTTTGTGGGTTTTTGACTTGAGACAAGAAATTCAGCATTGAGGTCTGAACTCCAGGTCTGTGCCTTACAAAGTATTGAAGCCACTGGATTAACATGACAGTCACCATTTTCAGAAGCAATTCAGCAGTACAAATGTATAATGTTTTTGTTTTTTTATTTATATCATTATATAATGATGGCTTGTTATTTTATATATAGATCATCAGCACTTTTAAATATTAATCAAGAGCACTGAAAATATATAGCCCATACTATTTCAGGCTTATACAATAATATTGCTTTTAATACTTTGCTTGAAAAATGTGTTACTGCATGTTCACTGTGATTTGTATGACTTACGTCTTGCCCCATTCCCATTTTAAAGTAAATTAGCATGATTCTCCTGTGCACGCATGCAGGTGTTGTTTCAATTTCCTGTGCCTTACAGCATGTATATTTTACTGTGCCCCGAGGATATTGTAATTTTACCTATGCTACAAAATAGCTCACATTCCACAGTGTGTCAGCTGGGTTCTCACGTCATACTTCATGTGAGAGTTCCATTCTAAAGGTCACCTGGGCAGGTTTAAGTGAAAACTTTACTCTTTAACAACTGCTTTTACTAGAAGGTCTCCTTCTCATACACATAGGTCATGTAAAGTGTAGTCTACACTGGGGGTGCTAAGGTTGATGCAATGAAAGACCAAGCTTATTAGAAAGGGAAGGGGTATGTTGGCCATATAAATCAGTCAAATTGTGGTTTTCATAAGGTACCAGTAACACCTAAGTGTGAGCAAAGCTAAGTGATTTAGAGGCTTTTTTTATGCAATTGTTCATGCGTTTTCACACGTTTTTACATGTACCTTGTAGTACAGGAGTAGAATTGTGCATTTTTGGCCCCATACATTTTTAAATGGGAACACATTTTTCAGATGCCCCTGTACCTGTCTTGGGGGCAAAAAGCTCATGATTCTGCCCCAAAAGAAGCGCATGTATTTTTTTCGAGCTTCACAAGACAGGTGACAAGCAATGCTTAGGTGTGCACGGGTCCATTGAGAATAATGTGATTCTTCATCTTGAGTGTTGTCGCGCTGCGGGAAGTGTAAATGAGACCTAAGAAAAAAAAAAGGTTTTGAAATACTATTTATTGCCTTTGAGTATCAACAGACTATTGAAAAAGTTGAGGAAGGAAAGTTGAGTTTTATTTATAGCAGCCGATCATTTTCTTATATTGTAGACCTGTTCTAGAAATATGAAAGGTGAAACCAATTTTCCTTTTGTTCCCTTTTACAGCACACCATAATTATGTTAACTTGCTAATTTAATTGCAGAGCAACACTTTCCACAAAAACAGATTTACAAATAAACAGCTGTGATATATAGCTAGTGCACAAAAAATGTGTCTATTGTTTCGTATGTAATTTATATTTTCAGCATTATTAGGCCTAGTTATTCATTTTACTATACATAGTCATGTGTGTAATACAGTGTAAAATGCATCAATAATCATCCAAAACTGATAGTTTTAGTCATGAGTGAAGTCTGGTGGTTTAAATTAACCACTGGCCTATTCTTTCTATAGGAGCATGGTGATTGTTGCTCTTGCGGCTGCATTCTTCAAAATGTGAAATAAATAGGAATATCAATTAGGGAATATAAGACCTTGATGGCATAGGTGGGGAAGGGCTTTGAACTCAACTGCAGATATCTTGCCAGCAGAGACACAAAGAACTAAACAAATTAATTGGGCAACTCAACCAACCAACCAACCAGCATCTTTCCAAAACATTATCAGTTGTGGGTGGACTACACCCTTAAAACTACTGAGTAATTATGCCACACCTGTAAAAAATATTTGTATTTGTTGATGTTACACCCATAAAATATAAATATCTAGAAAACAGTAAGGTCTTATACACAAGTGTGCCAGATAAGGGAGCCAAGTGCAGCTTACTCACTCGGTGAAGGCCCCTGGGGGCCAGATCTAAAAGTGCTTCTTCAGCTAAATGTTCAATGCAGATGTGAATTTAGGGAAATATTTGAATCACTTTGCTCTCCAACCATAGCAGCTTTTGCTATAAGCCCATTCATTTCCCTTCATTTCTGGTAGGTCCCAGAGAGAATTTGACAACTATAGTGAGGACCTTTTTAGAGAGAGTTCTCTTAGAAAATTAAATAAATGCAGATGATTACAACAAAATATACGGAGATAGCTGACACTGTTAAACTAAAATATATGAATTATAAATAACGTTGGGCATACAGAGTACAGGTTACAGCAGCTGTAGATTTGATTATGCAAAGACTGCACAGGTTGAATTATATCTAAACCCCAAAACAAAAATGTAATATATGCAGATGCACAAAAGAAGAGTCTGCCAGTGCAAAGGGACTTTTGCAGCAGCCAGCAGGAGCAAGTGCAGGTGAGTATAAGACTTTAGGTGGGTGCTGGGCAGGGGGTCAATGAAAGAATAATTTCTCTAAAAGTACAGTTGTCTATTATTCATTGCTTGCACTTGTATGTGGACTTTGTTTGATATATTTTTGTGTTGCCCTGAATGCTAGCTATGACCTGTAATATGTGTATTGTATACATGCAGTCTAGCATTGCGAGCGCGGTGGTGCGGGAGGAGAGCTCAGCTCTTGTGACAGGCGTAGCAGTCAGGATGGAGAGCAGGGCACAAACACTCAGTGATCAGTACTGATCGCTGAGTGTTTGTAAATAACTGAGGAGATAGTAAGCTTACTACGTCCCCAGTTATTAATGAACAGGAAGTGCTCTACATCACTTCCTGTTCATTCATGATTGTGGACATAGTAACTGATATTATCTCTTCAGTTTATGAATGGACAGGAGCACTCAGTACAGAGGCTTCCTGTTCATTCATAACAAGGGCTGCAGAATAAAATATTTAGGGCTTGGTTTAGACCCCTAAAATTTCCCAAAAGCCCCTAACAGTAAAGTAAAAAATAAAATCACATAATTAAAAAATCATTTAAAAATGTAAAAAGGTTGGGGGAAAAAAAGTCATTTTTGGTTTCGGCTGCCTGACAATTTTTAAAATGTTGGTTTTAGTCTAAAAATGTAATTTCAGTGCATCCCTAATTTCTGTACTTTTTGTTGTCTGTTTGCTTTTTCTAAAACAATAAACATTAAATATACATAAAATAGATTGTAGATAAAAGTAAAGTTATCTGTTAAGGGCTGGGTTTACATTAATAGTTAGGGGTTACATTCAGCATAATAGTAAGTTAAGTTGAATTTTTGGGTGTAATTTATATTTTTGCATGATCATTTAATTCTTTTTGAGGTTATCACTTTTTGTCAGATCGTACATTTCTTAGCAATTGGTTTTCTCAAACAAACCTGGAAAGCAGATACTATTTACAGATTTGAGTAGAATGTTTACTACAAAGTGCTGCTATTTTTACCCTTAGTGGATGAACATGGAAAGATGTAACATATTTGGACACCTAAAGCACATTTGTGTTAATTCATGTCCATCAACCACTTTTATGATATTCATAATCCACCTTATCAGATCACATTTACATCAGTAAGAAAACATCTGTTTCTACAAAAATAGTATTCCACTTTCTCCTCTATTCTTTATAGTAACGCCAACACAAAGGGTCTGTAAACAGCTGACTGTAATTTTTGTGATGTATTGCAAGTGGCCATTAACTGATATGGTGCTTTCAGTCTTAAATTTCCTAAAAACACATCTTGTATTTCAATAATTGTATCATACTTGTCCCTTTTACAAAAGTAGTGTTTGCTTTCTATAATTGTCTTTAATTATATAGAGTAAACATGAAAGGGTTGCTTTCTTTGGACATTATATCTGCTGTAACAAGGACAAATAAAGTATGTATAATCTGCGCTTGTGGATATATATATGTAACAAGGACACTCCACTGTAGTCCAGGTAAGTCAAGTAAAACGCAGTTTATTAAAAGGGCAAACACAAAGGGGTCTATTCACGAAGCAGCCGAAAGATCTAGCCGTAGCTTTGGCCGATCATTCCGCTAGCTGCGGCCACATGACCCCTTCGCTATTCCCTCTAGCCCGTACAGCTCCCGAACTTGGCCAAGCGGCTCAGTCGAGCCAAAGGCATATGCCTCGGCTCGGCTGAGCAGCGCTGAAAGCCGAAGCTGGCCTACTTCTGACAGCTGGGCGGATCCAGCCGTGTTATTACGTCTGGCTCCGGCCACTTGCAGAGAGATCAGCGTCCCTGGTTACCAGCTAACCAGGGACACTGATCTCCAGACAGTCTCCGGGAGTCTCCCGCTCCCGGCCGCCAAGGAGAGAAACACTGATTTTTCCAGTTTGTTGTTATTCTGACACGGAGCCGTGTCAGAATAGAAAAAAATTATAATTTTGGCCATAGGAATGCATTGCTAGATTTCAATTTGCAATAGCCAATAGCAAACTAGCATTGCACCCGCCCTCTGCTGCAGTTCTCTATCAGGTGCCCACTACTGATTGACAGCAGCAGGGTACAATAGCTAGTTTGCTATTGGCTATTGCAAATTGAAATCTAGCAATGCATTCCTATGGCCAAAATTATAATTTTTTTCTATTCTGACACAGCTCCGTGTCAGAATAAAAAAAAAAGAAAAATCAGTGTTTCTCTCCTTGGCGGCCGGGAGACTCCCGGAGCGCCTGGGAGAGTTAGGCTTTTTTTTTTTGACGGCAGCAAAACCGCTGGCCAATAGAAAACTGTTGGGCGGAGCCAGCTGTCATTGCTAGCTCCGCACAATCGTTTTCTATTTTTATTTTTCTACATTTTTATCTATTTTTCTGTTCTGCTCGGTCCCACAGAGACCGAGCAGAACAGCCGAGCTGAATGCCGCTCTGCGGCATTCGGCTATTCACTCACTGCTGTTCGGCATCTATAAGAATAGACCGAACAGCAGCGAGTAGCCTGGCGGAGGTTCGGCTTAGCCAATCCAGATGTTGGAGTCAAACTCCTTCTGAGCATGTTCGGCCTACCCAAAGACACGCCTAAGGCAGCTTAGTGAATAGACCCCAGAGTCTCTGGGCATCCACGAGGTAGCCATCCCCTGTTCACATAAAGGCCAACATTTCATGCACTTTTCATGATAATCGGACTTCTTTAGCAAATACCGTCCTTTGTAGCTTTCCTCAGCTCTAAAGCTCTCGCTCTTCACCCCTCGTGAGCCCTCAATCTGCTTTCTCAGCAGTGTGTACCACAGGTCCTAGGGTCACCGACCTTCCTGACCTCTCCCAGCCTCCCCCGGCTGTTCCTTGTGCGTCCAGCACGCACCCGAGTCTGCGTGTGTCCGTGTGCCTCCTGCACACACACAACTCCCACTCTCCTCCAACAATCCTCTGAGCACTGGGCTGGCTTCCTAATGAGGCTGCTCTCAGCCACCTGATCAGCCCAGGCTGGTCATTGGCAACACCTGGCCCCAGGACTGGAGATCTCATCCCACCCAGAGCTCTAAAGGTGCCCATACACCTTACGACCATCGCAAGACTTTTGTCTTGCAATGGTCGTAAGCTTATTAAAAGCTTGTACGATCTGCCAATCTTGGACAGGCAGATCGTACTTGCGATCATCGAAAGTCCACCCCGCTGAGGGGCAGGCTTCCAATGACCGCAATGAGTGCGCACACCGGCCCGTTCCGCAGTTGTCGAACGAGCAGGCTAGAAACCCGCCGAGAATCGCACGATTCTGGCGGGTTTTCTAGCATGCTGGTTCAACAAAAGACGTGCGACCGTACAGTAAAAATGGTTGCACGCCTTCCATAAACCTTGCGATTATCATACGATAATCGCAAGGTGTATGGGCACCTTAAGAGATCTCCAGAACTCCAGATCCCAGCTACAATTAGGAAAACCTGGAAGGACCTGAAAAGCCAGGCTCTTCCTTATAATATTGTTTACATTCTGGACCCTCTCAGCCCCTGCCACACTGCAATTGGAAGGCACAATCTGTAAAAATTAGGGGAACACTTTGCTGAAGTTGCCTTATGCCAATCTGTTATTTTGCTTTACAGCTAACACAAATGCAGAATGTGCCAACTGTTACAAAACTGATCAATGGGAAATGCAGTACATCCTTGCATTAAAATGATTCCAGAATGGTAACACTCTTAGGGGGACTGTGGCTGCACCTTCAACCACTGGTGCAAGGCTTGAAATCGGTCCGTTCACTCCCTGAAATACTGCATGTGTTAAAAGAAAGGTTTACACTGCAACACTGCTGAATCTACTGTTTAAAAAAAAAACAGTTTTAAAGACCTTTTAGTGTTTGCTCAGCATTAAGATGGTCATACACCTTGCAATTATCGTTCAATTTTTTTCGTGCCGCCATTGAGCCATCGTTCGATTTCCGCACAACTGCCCTATCATGCACAGACCAATGTGGATTTCAATTATCGTTCTTCAGCAATACTAACTGACCGAATTTCGTTGACTGACAGAACGGATCTTCGTTTACGCATGTACAGTGTACATGATTGTTTTCATACAAAAACGCAACTAATCCATTGATTTTCATATGATTAAAAAAAAAGTTTTCAAGCCTGAATGGGTGGGAAGTTTGGCCAATTGTACAGTTATTCTGATCGTTCACTTCCCATCAACTGGCCAATTATCTTAAGAAAAACCGATCGCGTTCATAGACCATACACAGACCATAAAAGAAGGATACAGAGAAGGTCGTTGGGGGAGCCCTCCGCACACCTCACAGCAGTCCCGGCCAGGCAAGAAAAGATGGTGCTCGCAGTGATATTGGTTCATGGATGGCGCCGTGCAGACACAGAAAAAGCAGGGAATCACCAGCACTCAGGGTCCCTTCCTCATATTTTCTGGGTCATGTTTTCTGCCTTGAGGAAGGGACCCTGCGTGGCCCCGAAACGTCGGTTCTTTTGATTTCTATGACGCCTCTGTCCAATAAAAGGACAAATTTGCTTTCATTACTGAGTGCTGGTGATTCCCTGCTTGTTCTGGATACAGAGAAGGTTCTTCAATGCCTACTAGGAAATATATTGCAAAAACATATTATAAAATCGAATGAGCATTATTTAACCACCTGCTGTCCGGCCGTTGTAATTACAACGGCCAAACAGCGGCTTCTTCAATGTGGGTAGGCGGGGCGCACGAGCGGGAAATTAGCCTGAAATGTTACCAGCCAGCAATGACTGTTTACATACAAGCGTTCGGGCGTCTGTAGAGACGCCCGATCACTTGTAATATGTGTGCGGGTGTGCGCCCCCATCCGTTGCAGCCGCTGCTGGCGATCCCGAGCTCCGCTGTGCCTGGTGTGAGCCAAGGACCAGCTCAGCAGCTCTGCATCCGGAGTGCGTGCGCACACCGGCCCGTTCGTCAGTTGTCGAACAAGCAGGCCACTCACTCGCCGAGAATCGTACGATTCCCGGCGGGTTTTCCAGCCTGCTTGTTCGATGGAAGACGTGCGACCATACAGTAGAAACGGTCGCACGCCTTCCATACACTGTACGATTCTCGTACGAATATGTTTCCTGCCGCGCCTTTACCGCTATTCGCGGTAAAAAAAACGCACGCCAAATGCGCGTTTCCGGCTGTATCCTAATGGATACGCGCTGCAAATACTCCCCAACGCGCGTTTCCGGCTGTATCCTAATGGATGCGCGCTGCAAATACGCCCCAAAGAAGTTCCTGTACTTCTTTGGGCATAGGGCGTTTTGCAGCACGTTCCTACGCGATGTAAAACGCCCAGGTAAGAACCATGGCCATGGGCAATCATTGGTTTTCACATGTTCAGCGTTTTATAGCGCGTAGGAACGCGCTGTAAAACGCACAGGTGTGAGCCAGGCCTTAGACTTTAAATATTTGTCCAATCTGACTGAAAAATGGCTGTTTAATCAATTGTCATGTCTTTAGATACTTTTACAGTATATTGTAACTAATCTGTATCACAATGTTACTTTTAAGTGCTAAACCCATGTCAGAAATTTCCTTGAACATATAGCAAGCCATTACTATAAGACATGCGAAGGTATAATTTTATATCACAAGCACTCTGTGAGGACACATGTTTTAAGCAGCATAGCAATGCAATTTGTAGAATAAAAGGCTCCAGTGGTATTCATAGTGCCATATTTACAGTTTACCCTTAAATAAACCTAATGTCTTCATAACTGCCATGAAAGCTATATTTCTTCCAGTAGGGGACAGTAACAAAATGTTTTTTTCCATTATGCCCCCCTTATGCTTTGTAGTACAGATTTGTGTGTACTTGTGAAATACTTAATATGCTTATAGTTTATTATAATATTTTGATATTGTATAGCATGCTAAAGTAAAATGTATATGCACATATTTTATTTATACTACTAAACTCGAGCTTGAATTATTTAAAATATTAATTAAACCTAAAATACAAATCATCCAAAAGAAAACTAAAATCATAGAATTAGCCTTTTACCACATATACAGTTTTTTTCCTACATGCTACAAAATATACATATGTTCTTTATCACATGTACTGTGGTGCACTGAGGGTCAGGAGTATTTGTATACATGTTGTGCCACTGGAAATGACTGGCAACATACTGTACATGTTCTGCACGTTGTACCATTAACGTACATGCAATAGTGTAAACACCGCCTTAACTATCACTCCAGTTTTAGCAGTTCTCATTTTATTTGTGTCCCATGTTCTAGGCACTTTGGAGAGTAATGTGTGTTTAATTTTTGTGAATCTTACTAAATAAATAATAATATCTACAAATAACAAATAATATTCCAGAAAATAAAATAACATTTGTGTTAGTATATCCTCAACAGTTTACATGTGGTTCTACATCAATGGGCTTTGGTTATTGCTAAAAAGCTGTCTGCTTATCAGCTCCAAAAAAACAGAATGCAATGGTAGGCAAGCACAAGTCTGAATTTTCTTTCAAGTATTATAATTTTCACTTAATTTGTATATATCTTTTTTCTGTAGCCGTTTGTCAGCCACCCTGTAAACATGGAGACTGTGTAGGTCCCAATAAATGCAAATGTCACGCTGGTTACACCGGAAAGACCTGCAATCAAGGTACTGTATGCATGTTAATATATGCTTTGAATTGATAATTTCTTAAGATATGAATGTGCTTTTTTTCCTTTTCATGTGTTCTTAAAGCAAAATTGTGCCAAACATTTGGATATCATATCATACAATGACCAACAATGTAAAGTGTTAAAGTGTGCCCCACCATACTTTAGTCATGTATTTAAATTTCAAATGCAGTTATGTATGTGCCACGCTATCCTAAGTAGTGACACAAGTATAATACTGAATGTGAATAAAACTAAACACAAATAATGCATAAATACAACCAACAAGACTGTATATCAAACAACATGTGCATAAAAAAGGGGATTCCATCCACAACCCTGTGTATAAAAGTTCCTATATATCCTAATACAAAAATCAGTCCAAATAGAAGTAGCCACAAACAATCCCGAGTCGCTCCACCACCAGATGATGACCACTGCGTGAACATACAGTAGAGTGCTGCTCACCTTGGTCTCAGACCTGGACAATAGGTCTGAACCACACTGTTTCCCCCCTTAATGAAGTCCACTGGTTAAAATTCTCCTATTCAACCACACACGTGTTCCTAGGAAACCAGATGCTGTATTAACTCAGCCAAAAATAAGAAGTACAGGCCATACTGTACAATCAATACAATGAGAGCTAATTTAAAATTCTACTCACATAAATCATAAATGTCCAACTGCACCACAGAAAACTGTCATGATATCGGATGGGAAGTTACCCATCCTTTATTCATGTATTTAAAATTATCTACAACCTATTAATCATGTTAGAGTACTGTGAGCTGTATATATAATATTTTTGTGGGGGTTTCTCAGTGACCTGAAAACTACGTGAAGGGTTCTTCTGTAGTAAAAAGGTTGAGAAAGCTGGCTATAAGGGCTTCAAGTGACATGTACTATTTGGTGGATAGCCATGTAGTATAAAAGATGTGTTTGAGTATTTGTGATGGAACAATTAGAAACCCTGACATATACCTGCTACCATTAATTCCGGATAAAACCAGCTGAAGCTGATGTTGTAGAAATGTTCCTTTATCTCGAATTCTAAGCAGTTAACATGCTTCATCAATAAGTAAAGCCAAAAACATTGATCTGCTTTTTTAGATCACTGTTGGCTTGTGATCACACAGATAAACTAGTCATTTCTAGGTCATTGCTTAGCCCAATTTTAAGTCTAAATTTAATCAGAATAAATGTAAATTGAGCTTAAATGATCAAAGATCATAGTCGAATGAAACTAGCCAAAATCATTCAATCAGATTATGAAACTAATATCTACATACACAGGAAGTAACTTTTAAGACAGACATATTTTTAAGTTAAAAACAATATACACACACTGGCCACATAACACTTATCTAGATCTGGGTAGGACCCCCTTCTGGTGAGTTAGCCTGTTGCAGATTACCACTGAAAACCAGGTATACAGTGGTCATAAAGGGGGGTAAATATTTATACTTGCTGAGACATGCACATGATGCTCAGTTGGTATGAAGGAACCTAATTTGTTCCAAGAAAACATCCCCCTCACCATTTCACCACCGAAATGTATTTATGCCTTCTGGTTTGAGTGGCAGCAATAAGATTCAGTGTTTGGGTGTTTAAATAAACAATCCTGATTAAGTGGCCGGTGAGTATATGTCTGCAGCTAAGTCAATCATATATGTGTTGTTGGAAATGTACAGCAGAGATTATTTTTCAGCTAAACAGGTTTACAGTTAATAAATGCTTTGCATTAGCATCTAAAGTGGAACTCTAGTCAGGCAGCTAAATTCACTACTTATAATCCATATATGTGAACTGTTTGCTTTGACAAAAGGTTTGTAAATCTTTTTAGCTACTCTTTTGATTCATATACAACTGCTGCACTGCATAACCAGGAAGCCTCCATTATTTATTCATTCAGCTTTTCGTCTTCCATTTCTGTGATAATACTGATTTCCAGGGAGCAGACCAGAGTCAACATGGGAAGCTGCAAAGCTAAACCAAGGAATATGGCTGTCAAATGTCTGGGTGTGTGAATCACTAGACTGACTTAACTAAATTACAAAAAGTTTAACAAATTAAATGGTTACCATTAATTTGTACAGGGATTGAGCATACTAGATGCAGCACGACTAAGGCACAGTGTGGGGGCTCAAACATGTAAACATTTGTTTGTTTGCTGATGTTTTGCCTTTTAACAAATAAAGTACTGGATGAACGGATCCCCTTGCGAGTGCCGTTTTTTTTAACCTATTACTAGATGGAGCACTTGGCTAATATCAGCATTTATATACTATGATTCTAGGATGGAGGAACTCGAGAGAAAGCTATGCTCTTCTTTCTATATTAGCCATGTCTTTTACATTTATCCATCCAGTTCGTAATATGTTTCCTGTATTTTGCAAGTGTTTTCAATGATCCTTTGTTGATAAGTTGATAAATTGAAAGCTATGTTCTTGGCGAGATAGGAAGTAAACTCTCAGATATCAGAGCACAGATGTTGTGTTTGGTACTTTTTCTATGTTTTGGTACTTTTTCTTTCTAAAGCAATATTTCAATGCATGATTTATAGTTTATGTGCTGTTATTTTGATCCAAAGTACCAATTACTTATTCAAGGGCTGCTGTAGTGTAAGGCTGCTGCCCTTACTTGACTTGTAATAATGGTATTGTACACATTCCCAAGTTCCACCTCTGCAGAAGATTGTTTTTATTCCATAATCCCCTAAACAGCTACTTAAATACAACCTAACTTGGTTTATGCCCACCCAGGGCAGTTTGTCAGGAAAAAAACAACATCCACATTTTAGTCCTATACTCCACAGTCCTTTTGATGTGAAACAGCTACTATGATGTCTTACCCTTATGGAGTATCATGGATGGACAAGACACCAGTCACGTTATATTAAGCAGCTGTTTAACATGACCAAGGTGTATAATTTATCCTTTGCTTAAAATGAGGTATGGTGATATATTTTTCTGTACCACTTTCATAAATATTATTACTAAGAGTGATGTTGTCCTTAAAGTGTATGTAAGGCAAACATGTTTATTATTTTTGTTTTTAGATAGCATAGGGAAAGGTTAAAACCCATTATTTTATTTTACATTGTTTTTGCTGTCTGTTTACCCATGGGGAGATTTTCTTCATTTTTTTATCCTGAAGATGCAACAGGAAATGAGAGGAAATATCTCAAAAGTGAGCAGAGTTCCCTATTGGGGGATTCTCACCCACCTCTTGCTCTAGTGACAACTCTAAAATTGTTGGATCTACCCTTGCTTTGTGTCTCAATGATTATGATCACTAGGTCAACAAGAGGTGTGAATCTCCCCCTCAGGGAAAAAGACAGCAATCAAAATCTAGAAATATATACAGTTTTATCTAGGACTATACTGTACCTTTACGCCTCCTTTAAGTCAATGATGTACTGGCTATTTCTTGTAAATGAGCAATAAATCATTGAAAGAGGGTCTAATACTTACCCACTGTATTCAAACTATGTATTGCCTTGTCTTTTGACATTTGAAGTAATTTCACAATGCTTAATCACAGAATGGTAAGATTCCCTGGTTCCTCTAATTGGTAGTAGTTTTGAACTCTCTGCACAGAATCATATGTGTAATAATAAATGTGTTTCTTTAAAATTAGTAGTAATTCATTTTGCTCTTTAAGTGGTGAGTACAAAGAGCTAATGCGTTTCTTTAGCCCCCAATACTGTGCAATATTTTTTTTACTGGAACAGCATTCAGAGATTGGAATTTTATGTTAAATGAAAAAAAAATAAGTGAACTTGTCACGTCCACTAAAGTACAAAAACGAAAATGACTCATACATACACAGGGAAAGCATCTGCAAACCAATAAATATAACTTATGATGGCTTAGAGATAACTGGTACATGTACTTGCTTTCAAATTAATTCCTTTGTGCCTTTGGAGGACCCTGGATCCTTGGATTTGACTCTTCTTTTACACTCACCCATGCTGTTGTCATGCCACATTACTGATTTCCTGTATTAAATACCAGAGTCTTTTTAGGCTTTGTTTTATATTTGACAGTTTAACTTTTTTGAGAGGACAGTCCTTACTCTTGAATTGGAGAAAAATGCAGGTATTGGCAGGCACCACCACTTTAGGAGTACGATCCACACTGAAAAATGTCACTATAGGGATCAAGAGTAACGGCCAATTTAACTGGATACCTTCATTAAATTATATTCTACATTGGTGGTTTCAACCACTAAATACAGTGTAGGATGGCCTAATACTTTCATAGATGGCAAGATAAAAATGGATTTGAATAGGTTAGGGGTTAGGATAGGGTTATTATGGGCACAATTAAAAATTATAAATATGATGCAGTTTATTAATAGCATTACCATCAGTTTTAGTTTTCATGAGTCACCCCGTAACATAGTTTTATTGCCTGTTACTCCAGCCATTAAGTATTTTATTCTTCAACTTCCCATAGCACACTAAGCTGTCTTGCATAATTGGCAGTTAGGGAGTTAAGACAAACCACTTAAAGTGACATTAAACCCTCAGATTTTTTAAACATAAAACAATACTGTAATGTGTGCCTTACTGTAATCCATGGCAGTTTCCCTTCTCTTTGCTGCTCTTCCTTTTAAATCCTCATGTCTTCTCATGCTTGGGGAGAACTTCCCTTTGCAGCTGAGTGCCTCTTCCTGTAGTGCTGGCTCAGGTTGCAAACCTACACACAGACACCATGTATCCATTCCTGAGACAAGGCAGTCTGCTGCAAAACAGAAGTTCTGCCCAGCATGAGAACAGATACAGATTTAAAATGAAGAGCAGCAAAGAGAAGGGAAACAACCATGGATTACAGTACGGAGCACATTACAGTATTGTTTTATGTTAAAAAATCTGAGGGTTTAATGTCACTTTAACATTGACAGGGGTGATTACAATGGGCCAAATGTATTCATACAGTTAAGAACATTATCCAAAAACCTAAAACTGTCACTGTAAAATGTGTAAGCTGGAGTTAGGCTTTAATTTTAGTGTGTAAAGTCTAAATAAATGTATTAGCACATCAAACACTACCCTTTCCATCGGTTGACAATGCTGCTGTTCAAGGGTGGCTATGGTGCTCCTCTATAGATACAGTGAAGGAAAGAGCATAGCCACCTTAGGACAGAAGGTGTATTACTGGCTGTATCACCAGGTGAAAAAAAAAGCCTCAAAAAAGCAAACTAATGCAGCCAACACATCTGGGGACTGGTATGCTGCAATATATTACATTTCGTGAGGTTTAGATATACTTTAGTGTTAGGATCAGGTTCCCTCACTTCTTGTTGTGGACAGGAAGTGAAGGGAAATCTACACAGCCAACACAGGCAAGAAAAAATTAGCTGGCAATGATTTTAACTTTACCCTACTCTATCCAAAACTTAAATGTTTTGACTTTACATACACTCTATGTATTAGACCCAATGCCCCCTGACCCCTAAGCCTAAAGTGTATCTAAAGAGAAAATAATTTTACTTTTGGATAGAGTTGTGAATAGTTAGAACACCTGCCAGCTCTTTATTGCTGTCTGTGTCCAACGTGGAGGAGAGTCGGCCTCTGTATTTGCCTTGCTGATAATGGTCACAAAAAGTGATAGGAAATCCCAAATTGTACATATGTCACCAGAGAGACAATAGAGAAACCTGTTCAAGTGACAGCTGTCTAAGAGGAAATTGTCCCTCACTTTGGAGAGATTTCTTCTTACTTCCTGTTGTGTCTTGGGAAAAAAAGTAACACAGACAGCCAAAAAAACAAAGAAAAAACAAAAGACTGCCGGGCATTTTAACTAGGGATGCACCGAAATTTCGGCAACTGAAACATATTAACCCAAAATGGTACTTTTGTCAAAATGCCGAAAGTGCCATCTTTTGGCCGAAATTGCATGTCACAAGAGGCCGGGCTCTCCTTCCGCACCGCCCCGCTTGGCTGTGACAGATCAGGAGAGCGGTGTGGGGGGGCGTAGATAGCTGTCACATGAGACCAGGCCGGTGGTGTGGGTAGGAGTCAGCTGTCAAAATAGACCAAGCTCTCTTCCCATACCTCTGACTCAGCATCCTGTGACAGCGATTCAGGATGGAGATCGGGTACAAGCTGTCAGCGATCAGTGATCGCAAACTGCTTGTAAATAATTGAGGACAGAATATGCTGACTGTGTCCCCAATTATGAATGAATGGGAAGTGCTCTACATCGCTTCCTGTTAATGTATGATTGGGGACATGGTAAACATATTATCTCTGCAAGTTATGAATGAACAGGAACACTCAATATAGAGGATTCCTGTTCATTATAACAAGGGCTGCAGAGAAAGAGATTGAGGACTCTGTGTCCTCAATCTCTTATTCTATTTTAAAAGGGAAATTTTAGGGGTCTAAACACCCCTATCTGACATTTTTGTTATTTTTTCCGTTTCGGTTTCAAATTTCATTTCAGTGCACCTCTCATTTTAACCCTTCCCTACTCTATCCAAATCTTAAAAAATAGTGTTGTCTTTAGAAATACTTTTACCTGATCTTTAAGTAACCCCTCAAATTCCCTCACCCAAAACTATTTTATTTCTAGAAATGGCAATTCATGTTGTAATTAGTAAGGAATACATTATCAAAGATTTATGCTCTGCTGCTTCATGAGAATTTTGTTTTCCATTTGTTAGTTCAAAAGGATTGGTATAGAATTTTGGTCTTTAGCTCATGTCCTTACCTGGAAGTCTGGAAATTCTAACCAGTTATTTGTAATTATCAAAGAACTCTATGGCTAGTGCAATTTTCTTTCTTTGCACCAATCTTCAAAATGATGTCCAATGGGTGTGGCATATTGGTATTCTCTGCACTGCACACACTAAAGTCTGTATGTAATAATAACTATGTCTTCTTCTTGTATATGAAGATGAGCGTCTACTAACCATCCAGCCCGAGTGGTACCATGATGTGCCTGTTTTCTACCCTGTGGATGTTCCTGTGACAGGGTATCCTCCTGAGGGTGAGATTGTCTCCTTTCTCCTACGCCAGTGCTCTTCTTGGCAGCGCATGGCTGTAGAAGACTGAAAAGCCTTTTCCATACTGTGCTGCTCCCTGATGGGGGTGAACTAATGGCTTTGATATGAACCCATGCTCCTTGAGCCCAAGGCATGCATATTTAATTGCAATGGCAGGAAACTTTCTTTTTTGAGAATGAAATCATTTTACTTTACTTTCTTCCTTTATAAGCACACTTTCTCTTTTCACATTTTCTGGGACAGCTATTTTTTGTATAGGGACAAGGAAATCAATACAAATGGCTTTGACAAACAATAATATATTAGGAGTGCACCAGGCATAGTTCATTTGCCTCTTTAGCTTATTGCAACTAGTAGGTTTTACTATCTAGTAGTGAAAGCTAACAAGCGATAACATCAATAACTTTGCAAATTTGCCTGCTCATACTTGGCATATTCACTATTTAGTTTGGAATAATATTTAAAATAAAATTCAAAGAGTCACAATTGAGTCAGTGTTGTCTATAGCTATATTCCAAAATATGATCAAAAGTTTGTGGACACTTGACCATCACACCTATGAGTTTGTTGGACATCCCATTCCAAAAACAATTTGCAGTAGACTGAAGATGGACCTTCTTTGCAGCTATAACAACCTATACTCTTTTGGGTAGGCCTTCCACAAGAATATAATGTGTGTCTGTGAGAATTTTTGCCCAATAATCTAAAAGAGTAAATGTGATGTCAGCTGTTGATGTTCGATGAGTTGGCTAAGATGAATTGGCTTGCAATTGCCATTCCAATTCACCCCACAGGTGTTAAGCTGGGTCTAACTAAGGTTTCTGTGCAGGCAACTCAAGTTCCCTCACCATAAACTCTTTGAACTATGTTGTTTTAGTCCTGCCTTTATGCACAGGGGCACAGTCATGCTGGTAAAGGATATGGGATTCCACAAACTGTTGCCACAAGGTTTGACATGTAGGGTTTTCTAAAATGATATTGTATGCTGTAGCATTAACATTTCTCCTGACTAGAAACACAACCATTTGTAGGGGTGTCCACATACTTTTGGCCATATAATGTATATAGTTTTCAAAAGGGAGGTTTTAATAACATTCACCACATGCCAAAACAGTCTGTAGATACAGGAATTTAGATAGTTGAATTTGTATTTAAAGCTTGACTTTACCTATAAAAGTGGAGCTTGGCCCGTCCCTTCCTACCTCCAAAGACTACCTATAGGCCATATATTGTAATGGGTGACCTCATTAACCAAGTGGGGGAGGGCTGAAGGGCAGGAGGGGGTTGGACCAAATGCTACCTTTGCAAGAAAAGATGAGATTTGCAAATTACTTCTGATGTATTTATATCTGGATCTTACTATTTTGACAAGTGATTTGAACTGAATATAACCTCCACTTTTTAAACATATGCTTAATTTAAATGTTAAGGTTTGTGACTTAACTAAGGTACGCTGCCCAGTTGTGGAAATGTTCCCAGCAATACCATTTTTCATTAGGATAAAAAGCAGCACACCTTAATTAAGAAGATTTCAATACCTCTACATTGCATGCAAGGTCAAACCTAGAATTCACTGCTTCTCCTAGAAAATGTAGGATACCTAGCTGTTGTCCCTTCATGTTCTCTCCTGCTGCTCCTCATTATGAACAATGTTCCTATCGTATGTGCCTATGCTTTGTATCAACCTTCACTTAAATCACCCTGCTCAGACCTTCAGGCCGCACTTTGACTTTTGTAAGCAATACCTTTCTTAGCACTGATTTCTGTGTGCGCCTAATGAACAGCATGTTAACCTGTCCAAATGAGAAATGCAAAATATTTCAACACAAGTGAATTTTCTTAATCATTAGTTCTGGGTGGATCTATGTGTTAGTGAATTAGAGTGTTTGTTACATGTTAGGATTTCTGCTACCTGGCTTATATACACACTCTCTTGGGAAATCTAAAAGACAAGCCTTTGCAGGGTCACAAAAGTTCACTGGAACATCTACACTATTGGATCCAGTCTACAATTATTATTATTATGGAAATTTTGTATTTCATATTATTTTCTCTAAACAGATCTTACTGTTACATAGATCAAGTAATAATTTGCATTATTATTAGGGGGGAAAAACAAAGAGTTATCATTTTAATGGCAGTTTTTTGTTCAAAGTGATTTTAACTTCACAATAAACACACAATTGTTTAGCTGTGCAACTTCCAGTAGGTAAAATGCCCATTCTGACAACTTATTGTGTTCTTTAGTTGTCCACAATTGCTGTTATTTTAATGGGATCCTTACCGGTTTTACACATACTTACAAATACACAAAAATAAATATTGTGAAGTGTATACTGCCTGGTAAATATCAGGCAGTAAGATAGATGTGTAGGAACTAGTGTGTAGCATAGAAATGTGAAGGCAGGCAGGAAATCTGTATTAGTGATATTTACAGAAACCCTTCCTGCTAAAGCGATGTGACTCAGTGCTGATATATTTGTGGCAAAATAGACACTTTCAGGAGTGTCAGATAGGGGTTGATTTACTACAGACAAATATTCTGTTCACTTTGCAAGGGAATTTGCACATTGCAGGTGAAGTTTTCCCATTAGTTTAGAGAATGAGGTGAAGTTCTGCTGACTTCCAGCATCCAATCATGTGTAAGCAGAAATACTGTTTTGTATTTATTTTCCTTCAATCTCATGATTGGGTATTCTTTGCTAAGTAAAATTTCACCACATTCACCAAGCAAATAAAAACTTCCCCTGCAAAGTTTAAATTCCCTTGAAAATCATCCCCAGAGAGCCACCAGCAGCGTGTACTTACCCCAATCCTGACATCACAGTGTTTCAACAGTATGAAGAAAACTCTCATAAGATTGGCTTACAGTGTATTTTAGTGCCAATGTTTTAAAAGTTTCCTATATGCTTTTAGATTGCTGTAGGAGTCAGCTGGGGAAGTGGGTGGAGGTAAGGACGCTGCATGGGTCCCAGAAGGCTTTGTATCTGACACAACCGTGAGTGTCAATTTTGCAGAAGTATTGCCACGAACATATGTATGCTGACTCACATCACTGTAGCAGGCCAGGTTTTTGTAGGTGCTCCTAAAATATATCTTCTGACTGGCTTTAGTTTGCAGAGTAGTAGATGGTGACAAGGCCGCTATAATATAATGACCTACCTATAATGAAGGTCTTACAAATCAAGATTGGAGAGTATCTCCTCCTCTTTTCACTGTGAGGATCACGATTAGTAATTTAATTAATTGTAATGCCATTGTAGATACTGTCAGCTGTGGGTCAAAATAAAGTTCCAGGTACAATAAAAAATTAAATTTTCTGGATAACAAAACCTTCTAATGTGACTCTGTACCATCTTTCTCTGGGTAGATATGCAGACAGAACATTAGCTATGTGACAGCTGTATTGCTCCCAATAATTTTAAGAAAATATTGAGTTTTCTTTTATTTATGGATTTATTTGTTTGAGGTGCGTGTTATTGGGATCACCTAAATGTATATATTTCATCAATGTGTGTTAAAAAAAACCCAGTTTGCACATCTAGAAGTACACGGGTACTGACATATTTTGCTTCTTGCAAATGCAGGAGGCGCTTCACCTTAGTGTACTGATTGTGCTTTCTTTCTCCTTGCATAGTAAGACCAAAGTCACCTCAGTCTCTCCTTCTCAGTTTACAAGTCTGCACTGGCTGACCTAGTTAGGCACTTTAAAATGTGTCAATGTCAAGAACATGTGATGTGTGTTTTGTAAATGCTGTAGATGATTCACTGCTGGATATTTTGCATTGCTTTTTTAAATATGTTTCCTAGTTACATAGTAATTGTATAGAGAAATGTACATACCTTTGTTTTACAAATAAACATTTAAAATAAAACTAAAGGCTCATGTTTGTCAGTCTAAGGCCTCATTCACACTGCCGCGCATATGCGCACACGCACGTATTGTTCCATATGCAGCATATGCAAATAAATGGCTCCATACACATAGCTGTGTATGGAGCCATATATTTGCGTAGCGTAAAAATGCGCAAAAACAGAATGGACCCGAGATCCGTATTTCTGCGTATTTTACGCGCATATACGTGTGTACAGTTCATTGAAATTTCTATTACGAATAATGCATTCTGGGGTTGCCTATAGTGCACGCATATACGCGCGCGCATGTACGCGTATGTTCGCAATATACAATTTTGTTGTGTGTGAATGAGGCCTAAAGTATCAAACCCAGTTACTATGTGATGCACAATCCTAATAAATATAAAACTTCCTTTTACCATCGTTGATTTAGCCTAAAATGTAAATTTTGTATTTGCTATATTTTAAATAAAATCCAAAAATAAAATAAAATCCAAATTACTTAAATGGTGGTTGTTCTAAAAATTCAATATCATTAAATGTCTTTACAGCTTTGGTTATATTAAACGTGAAATTTGTGTACGCTAAAAGTTATTTAAGGGACATGAACATGATATGTATAGTTTTCTGTAGGTTTTTCATCCCTAAATTGCTGGAATTCATTGTAAACACATTGCCCTGAACCATTAAACAAAACCTAATGAATACCTAGGAAATCTGAATACTCATTTGTTTTTCATCTCACTGCTACATAGATCTAAATGAATGTGGACTGAAGCCTCGACCCTGCAAATACCGTTGCATGAATACGTTTGGAAGCTACAAGTGCTATTGTCTAAATGGATATATGCTCATGCCTGATGGATCATGTTCAAGTATGTCCACTCAGTCCAACATTACTGCATTATTATTCTCTTATTACTGGCTTCTTATGAAAACATATGACTGCCTGGACAGGCCTAAGCATTTCTTGTTCTTATTTTTCAAGTTTAACAAGTCTGTTCTAAATTGTGTACTGCTCTATTAAAGTGGACCTTTACCCTCTTTGACTAAAAATCACATCAGCATACAGCTCTGCATGCTGATATTAAATCCTCTTACATTCATTAGCTAAACAAACATATTTTTTAAAATGTCATTTTTTCCACTTCCTTGTCCTCTTTGGCACAAATATTGTAATGTGCCCAAGTGTTGCATCCTGGGAAGGTTACATCAGCAGTGCATGGCTGAGAAATCTCATCTGTAATGTCACGAGATCTCAGGGAAAGGCATTTTCCTCCCCTAAGAGGATGTGCATGGTCACATGTGCCAGAGTTCCAGGAAGTAAAAAGAAACAAATTAATCTGCCCTTAGTAAAAATGGCCACTGTCAGAAGACTGGGGAAGAAAAGAAATATAAGGTATGCAAAGAATAAAAAGCCAGCAATTATTTAGAAATATCTGTTTGTAGATTGTAATTACTAAATATTTCTAAAGGTGCTTTTGTTGTTATTTTGAAGATATGGGTAAAGTTTCTCTTTAAGATACCTTCACTTATGCTAATAGTGTTGGATGATTAATAGGTTAAGTCAAGAAAAAGATGTATACAATGACATGCAAGTAACATATAGCACTGTAGATATATAGATGTCTCAAAGCAAGGGTGTTGGGCCAGCTAAGTGACTGAGAACTCAATGCTGTAAATTACAGGGCACAGATGTATCCTTCATTATGGACACAGGTGGCAGTAGTATGTACATGTCTCTCATCATTGAATGTATCTTGGAATTGCATGTAAAAAGAATTGATCCACACAATGCTCTCAATAGGCATAAACGAACATCAGACCCTCCAGCACGACTAACTCAGTAAGGTACAAAACACTCCTGAACTGCTCTTAAACACTTTAGCTCTCACGCCTGTATACGGCTTATGGACCAGAGCAATTTTTACCTTTCTGCTATGGGCCTATTGATTCAGCAATAACAAAGTCATTCACATATTGTTTTTTTAGGACAAACAATGTTTTCTTTTTGTGCTACTCCTTCAAAAATTTTAAAATAATTATTTTTAAAGTAAAAAAACTAAAAAGAAAACACTTTTTTGAACAGTAATACTTAAAAAAAAAGTGTTAGATAAAAATAAAATAGATAAAAAGTATAAATTCTATTTTATCATTTGCCCTTTTTAAAATGACTTTAAAATGATGATTCTGGTAGAAAGCATTGCAAAGTTATTTACAAATCAAATAAAGGCTTTTTTATTCAATGTTGTGCTTCTTTTAATGCAACACTAATAAAAAAAGATTGACAGGGCTATTCACAAAAGGGTGAATAGTTTGGGGAAGGCAGGAGAAGTGAACAATCTAGGACAACACAGCTGAACTGGAAAGTGAGCTGAATTGGAGAATGTTTCCAAATCAGCTATGTTGTCCTAGATTGTTCTCTTCTCCTGCCTTCTCCAAACTCTTCACCCTTTTGTGAATAGCCTCTAAGTATTAATGGTTAGGAAAACAGAAATTAATAAAGCAGGAAAATAATAGTTAAGGGGAGAAGAGGAAGAAGGAGTTAATTAGGGCTCATTAGGGTAAACTGAGGGTTAATAAAGGGTTAAATAGCAATACATTATTTAAAAAAACAACTTTTTTTACATGTCAGGTTACTTTAACAGACATCATATGTAAATCAAAGCTCACCCCTTTGATCTGCAGATAAATGAAACAGAGCAGATACAAAGGTAACTTTTTATCTCCCTATCGTTTGAGCAGTGTCTATAAACACTGTGTCAGACGGTCTGTTTTTAGACAGCAGCAGCCCCTATAGCTGCTGAAATTACACAGCTACTCTTGGCTATCATTTTCATAGTTGGGAATTGCTGCCAAGTGCATGGGGGTGAGTGGCAGCCATGCAGAAGGATAGGGCATACTAGATATCCTGTGTACTTCAATGTAGTTTTTTTGGGGTCGTGTAGTACGCATAGTGTCCACAAATTGTTACAGATCTTTTTGCAAAGTTTAGAAAGTTTTCAGCTTGGTAAAGAGAAGGCCATGAGTAAAATAGTATTTACCTTATGCAGTAGGTCATGTTGTAGGGCCTGCAACAGGTGTACAGATGACCTAACATACTGGTAGAGGAAAGTGTGCGATAACGGGCCCCTAGAAAAGGTGACTTCAGCATGGTGAAGTTGCTACCAGTAAAGCAGCCAGTTCTCAGACACTTTTAATACATGATGCCAGGAATGTTGTAGCTATGGCCAATAGGCTTAAAGTAAACTTAGCATGGCATTTTCAATAGTGCGGACATAAAGTATAAAAGGAATTATAAACAACATTGATTGTACAGCATAGTAAGAGTTTAGTATGCTGTCATGTAGTATATATGCCAGGCCCGAGCTCTTGTTTTATCCAGGAATGAAAAACAGATAACTGGCCAGAATTCTTTAGGTTGATTCAAGAGCACATTGTGCATTATTTTGATTAGACGCCCAGTAATGTTCTTTATTGCCAGGATAACTTGAAAAGTGCCCATTTCTGACTATGTGTACTACTAGCACCTTGAAAAAGGGTTGATCATGATATATTACACACAGGCGCCTCCAGCCATCAGATGCCGGTTTGCATCCAGTCCTTTTATACTGTACTCCGTATTTCAGCCATGACCCACTAAGATCTAGGAGTTAGATTTACTCAATTAATGATGTCTATGGCAAAAATTAACATAAAAAGTAAACTTGTTTTTCTTTACTTCAGATGCTCACACTTGCTCTTTGGCAAATTGCCAGTATGGTTGTGATATAGTAAAAGGAGAGGTTCGCTGTCGCTGTCCATCTCCAGGGTTGCAGCTAGGACCAGATGGGAGAACATGTGCGGGTAAGTGATGTACAAAAATATAAAATATATAGGAATGAGAAAGAAAAGCACACATCATAACTTAGCAAACTAAATAACTAAATGGTTGGATCCTTACTGTTGCTGGTATCTATGATATAGTGGGTTATTCACAAAGCTAGCTGAAGGATCAGCCGTAGCTTTGGCTGATCCTTTGGCTAGCTTCAGTTGCAGGAGCAGGGCTGCTGTATGGCCTATTCACTATAGGCCGTACAGCTCCTAAAGGCGGCCGAGCGGCTCAGCCGAGCCGAAGCCATATGCTTCGGGTCGACTGAGCCGAAGTGACAGCTGAAGCGCCGGCCGAACGCCTCGCAAATGACAGCTGGGCAGAGCCAGTCATGATCTCATGGCTGGCTCCGCCCAGTTGTTATTCATTGACCAGTACCGGCTAGAAGACATTAGCCAGTCCCGGCCAATAGGAAACAGTTGGGCTAACAGTTGTCACTGCTAGTTCCGCCCAATAGTTTTTTTTTTTTTTAATCTTTCATTATTTTTTTTAATGTATTATTTATTTACATTTTTAAACATTTTTTTCCCCTACTTTTCATTGATTTCCTAATCCTGCCGCCTTCACCTTCGTAACATCTCAAAAATATGCCCCTTCCTCAGCAATGACACCGCAAAACTACTCATACACTCCCTTGTTATCTCTCGTCTTGACTATTGCAACTCCCTCCTCATTGGCCTTCCACTACACAGGATATTCCCCCTTCAGTCTATCATGAATGCAGCTGCCAGACTCATTCACCTTACCAACCGCTCAGTGTCTGCATCCCCCCTCTGCCAATCCCTACACTGGCTTCCACTCGCCCAGAGGATAAAATTCAAAATATTAACAGTCACCTATAAAGCCATCCACAACTCCGCCCCCGGATATATCTCAGACCTTGTCTCTAAGTATCACCCTAACCGTCCCCTCCGCTCATCCATTGACCTCCTGCTTTCCAGCTCCCTTGTCCACTCCTCCCATACTCGCCTCCAGGACTTCTCTAGAGTCTCTCCCATCCTCTGGAACTCTTTACCCCAACCTGTCCGTCTATCTCCCACCTTGACTGCCTTTATGCGTTCCCTAAAGACTCATCTCTTCAAGGAAGCCTATCCCACCTCGACCTAACCACTGAACCTTCACATTCTCAAATAATTCATTCCCACACAGCTACCTCCTCATGTATCATTTCCCCCTCCTCTTTCAGATTGTAAGCCCTCAGGGGCAGGGCCCTCCTTACCATCTTGTCTTGAATTGTATTGTAACTGTAATGTCTTCCTTATATTGTAAAGCGCTGCGCAAACTGTTGGCGCTATATAAATACTATGTAATAATAATAATCTGCTCGGTACCACGGAGGTACTGAGCAGAATAGCCGAACCAAGGCATTCGGCTATTCACTCACTGCCATTCAGCCCCTATGTGAATAGGGGCGAACAGCAGCGAGTGACCTGCCGGAGCTTCAGCTCAGCAGAGCCAGTTGTCGGATTGGGTGAGTCGAACTCCTTCTGCACTTCGGTTCAGCCAAACAGTACAGCCGAAGCCAGCCGCTCACTCGACTGCCTTTGGCAGCTTTGTGAATAACCCTCATAGTGTTCAATGGGCAGATCATTTATCAATAACAGATAATGATCAGGACAAACGTTAAATACCTCCATTGCTCTTAATGTATTTGTTATGTTCAAACATTATTGAAGCATACTTCACTAGTTCATTCAAGTAATAATTCCATACAATTGTACTAAAGTGAGTCATTTTCAAAACTGCTGCAATTTTTCTGACCCATACACTAATCAGCTACAAAATGCGATGATTAAATCCCTGCACTTGGTCAAAACACTTAATGTGTTTTTTCCCCTCTTTCTGTGATCTTAGAGAAGTCTTTAGTTTCTAACACAGGGTGATATGTACCTCTTGTGTATCTTGGCTGGCTGAGATGGAAAAGACATCAGTATCTATATGAACATGAAAAGAAATGTTTCATACCTATGTGCATGTAATCAGTTTACATATATGCTCCATACTAAACATTCATGTCCCTTTACTAGATGTTGATGAGTGTGCAACAGGAAAAGCGGTTTGTCCTCGGTTTAGAAAATGTGTCAATACGTTTGGCAGCTATATCTGCAAATGTTATCCTGGATATGACTTAATCCATGCCCACGGAAAGTACCAGTGCTTCGGTAAGTACAATGCATATTAAGAACTAGTATTGGTTCATTTAGGTTTTTTATATTGTTTATTAATGTTACTGTGTTAAGGGACTGGAGCATTCAGGGTTGGAATATGTGTTTGTCTGTACTGACACTGCTAACATTCTTCCATCTGTTATACAATACCAACTTTATCTCAAATATCATAGCTTCTGATAAGCCTGTGAAGCTTTTGAATATTTAACAGTGAATGTTAAAGCAAAACTCCAGGTAAAAAATGTATTAATACTTGCAGTGCGGCTACCCACACATTGCAAGAGTTAGTGGTTATTTTTGCCTAGGGTAAAAAATAACAAAGTTATACTCCACCGATCCTCGGAGCCGGCAGTGCTCCCTCCTCCTCCACTACAGTGATAGTATGTCCCTCGGCATCCTCACGTCCTATACACTGTGTATTGAACATAATAACTCAGGGACCTTAGACCACTGCAGCACAGGGGTAGGGAGGGTCCAAGGACCAGTGGCTCGGAGGATCAGGTGAGTATAACTTTGTTATTTTTGACCCTAGACAAAAACTGCCACTTAACCCTTGCAGTGTGGAGATGGCCCCACTGCAAGGGTTAAACAAATGTCAACCCATAGTTCTTCTTTAATAAATGTAATGTTTGCTTTCTTGCTTTCTTGCATTGTCATTATATACAGTTAAAAAAATGATGCAGTCCTATAGATGATTTTCATGTGGAGTTTATTTAAATTGCGTTTTACTTTATTTTGGCAGATATTGATGAATGTTACACTGGGCAGTATCAGTGCAGTAACTTTGCAAGATGCTTCAACACACCGGGATCATACAGGTGTAAATGTAATGATGGCTACCGTGGCAATGGAGCAGACTGTACACGTAGGTGTCATGTGTGCTAAATGTACTGTATACAAACAAACGTTTGGCCTTAGAATGTTAAAACTCAGTTGAACTCCTAAAGCTGAACAGCTAAATATACAGATGAAAAAAACATATATCAGAGCTGTTTTAATTCAAAAGCATTTGTTTTTCTGTCCATTCAGTCCTGAGATTTACAAATCTCTGTCACACAGCACAGTCCTGTCTGGCAGGATAGGGGACCTGATTTTTCCGTGCTGCATTTAAGTAACACTTACCAGTTTTGTCCCTCCCTCAACCTGTGACAGGACAGCTCATCTCTCTGTCACTCTGCTGTCTCCTCCTATCAGCACTATCAGCATGTCACTTATTAGCACATGAGCTATGCAGCACACCTGGTTGGCTCCTTGTGTTGCTTTTTCCTCTCCCAATTTGAGCACTGCTCTACAAGAATTGCAAGTGGCTGATTCTAGTCACTTTTGGGTACTTTACTTCCTCATTTAAAGAAAGTATACATTTAGTCACATATTAATGATTACAGAACTACATTAATGTGTGTTCTTTAAAACTGCCTAGAGTTCAGCTATACAGTTTATTATTCTAATGCTGTCAGGATGGCTGACATGTAATATGTGTAGTGCTTTTTCTTTTTTTTTCATGATGTAATATTGTTGCATCCCTATATCAAGCAGCCCTTTGGTGTTAGCACCCTGGAGATTGGGACTGCTGCTCTTACACAGAACACAGCGGTTCCCATCTCCAGCACTGAAAGGTGCCCCCTGCACAGTGCTTCAATCAGCAGTACTCAGCAGTACTCAAGGATGAGCAGTACTCACCCTTGAGCAGTGTTGTTGAATAAAGCACAGTGCAGGGGGCATGTCAGACCACTGGGGATCGGGACTACTGCATTCTATGTAAGAGCTGCAGACCCAATCTCCAGTGTGTTGCCTAAACAGGGCAGCTTAATATAGGGCTGCATCAATCACATATTATAAAAAATGAATAGGAAACATACTGTATGTTACATTTTAGCCAGCCCTAGCACATTAAAGTAATGAAACTTAAAGAAGAACTCCAGGAAAACGTTTTCTTAACCCTTGAAGTGGGGCTACCCCCCAAACTGCAAGGGTTAAATGCTTGTTTTTGTCTAGGGAGCTAAAATAACAAAGTTATACTCACCCAAAGCTCTGAGACGGTCAGCTTTCACAGCACTTCTTCCAGTCTCCTCCTCCTCCGCTGCAGCACTGGAATGTTTTTCACAGGGCTATTCACAAAAGGGTGAAGAGTGTGGGGTAGGCAGGAGAAATGAACAATCTAGAACAACATAGCTGAACTGGAAAGTGAGTTTAACTAGAGAATTTTTCCAAATCAGCTATGTTGGCCTAGATTGTTTACTCGGGTGAGTATCACTTTTTTTCCTTTTTTGAACCTGGACAAAAACGAGCATTTAACTCTTGCTGTGCGGGGGTTGCCCCACTGCATACAGTTGTTTCCCGGAGTTCTTCTTTAAGGGTTTACTTGTTTTTAATTGAAAAAGCACACCACCAAAAATGTATACATTTTGCTGTATTGATACATAACATAATACAGCATAAACAACTTCAAAGTGTTATGACAATATGGGGATTTTAAAGCAGTGTTCCTGAATTTTCATTGCATACATAAATACAATAAAGTTAAACTTCAGAAGAAATAGGCAGCTTTCAAAATCAGAAGTAAAAATAAAGTGCTATTTTAGGTTAGGTGCTGCAGTGCCATTCACAATAAGAAAAAAATAAAAATAAAGGAAAAATTAATGCTGCATGTAATCATCAAAAGAACTACATATACAGTACAGTATATAACTATATATACTCTACCTGGTAAAGACAATCAAGCTGGCATACAGGCCAGGTGATGCAGAATGGACATCAGCAAGGTGTAAAGCCCATTGTCTATTACTATTTGTGGTGAATTGGATGCATTCACTGTGATTTAACAACCTGATTTGCTACTTGCATGAACCTTAGACATGTGGGTCTAAAAATCCATTTTAAGTAGTGGTTTTTAGCAGTCTCCTTTTGAAGAGCAAAAGTATAATTTACATTGCTTAATTTTGAAAATATCTTTTCAATTACAGCTATCCCCAGAGTTGTGATTGATCCGCTGGGGCCTCATAATTTTCTACCAGGTAAAGATAATGTCAGAAACATTGTTAGAGGAAATGGCAGCACACTAAGTGGTAGTGAAGGAAGCAGTAACAGGATTCCAGACTATGGTGGCAGACATCCTAAGTGGCCTCCTTCACCCTCTATTACAGCCAAGCCTCAACCAAAGACAACTACAACCAGATCGCCACCAGTGACTCGGCCAGTGCCTAACCCAATTACAAGGCAGCCTCAAAAGCCAGCAACAAGGCCTCCACAGCCAGCAACTAGGCCCCCACAGCCTGCGACAAGACCTTCTCAGCCAGTGACAAGACCTCCTCAGCCAGCAACAAGACCTCCACAGCCAGCAACAAGACCTCCACAGCCAGCAACAAGGCCACCCCAGATTTTGACAAGACCACCTCAACCAGTCACTAGACCACCACAGCCAGTAACGAGACCACCACCCAAACCAACAACCACTACAGTCATATATACAACAGCGCCTACACAGCCCCCCACTAGACCCCCAGAGGATAACAAAATCCAGGACCAAGGCAAACAACGGGGCGATGTGTTCAGTAAGTATTCTTAGTGATACATTGTAAGCGGCTTAATGTACTGAAACATTTATTAGTACTAATAACAACACATGATAACATCCATACTTCACATGTGAAGTGTTAGAGATATTGTTTCATTTCAAATATATCTTTCAAGAGATGGGATACAGCAGATGTTTAGCGAGTGGGTTGTTTTTTAAATAACCCATTAATAGACATTTCTCTGGTGGATTGCCAGTTTCCTTTGGTACATACTGGGCATGCCATTCTCATTCAGCCTTGAGCTAGTTTGATTCACTAGCTAGCTATTCTACTCATTTTACTAATTAACAGTGCTGGCAGCAGTAGAGTCCTTTGAAAAGCATAACATTGAGGAGTAAAATTGATGTGGATGATAAACAGCAGTTAATTAATATTACATTCCAGGTAAACCTAAAACATGAACTTCTGTATATATTGGGCCAACTGTGTGTTATTTTAAAGGGGTAATACACTCAGACTAAATCACCTACTGAGTCATTGCATCTCCCAGAGCTTCTGGTGGCAGGATCACCCAGTCCCCAGGTTTGACCACTGGCTTGGGGCATTACAAAGGGTCCTCCTGTTGCAGCAGCAAGAATAAGATTCCATGGGAAGAAGCATAGCCAGAAACCCGAGCACTGAGTATCGTTTTAGTAAAGTCCTACAAAGAAGCCAGTGCTTGGCTCAGCTTGCCAACACCCATCCATAACTGAAATTTAAAGCAAAAGTCTATTATTTTTCATGTTTTAAGGTTTGGGTAGGCTGGCTTTTTTTTTAGGGCTTTCTGAATGCTTGTTTAAACTTTGGTAAAGTAATACTAAGTTAGTTTCTGGATATTCTTTGAGCTGTGTAGAAATTTTATATTATAGTACAGATTCACTTATTTTTTCATTAATTGTTCTAATGATTGTTCTAATTTAAAATAAATCAATATGTCTTAATTTCTGGAAGTAGTTTTGGGGAAAAATACCAAAAAGCAGTGATTTGTTAGCAGGTGGGTACTGGAGAACAGTAGTGAAGCAGAAAAGTAATTTGGAATCTGTCTATATTTGAATGTTTTCATGTCTGTGTGTATGTATTTGTTCTCAAAAACATATTTTCCTTTTAGTAGCACAGGTAATATCAGTGTGGTCCCCCTGTATAATATACTTCAAGCATATAAAGTGTGAATGGATTGAGGTAGATAATTCCAGGCCAGGTTACAGTCTGGTTATTACGTAGCCAATAAAATTAGCAACCAGAGAGAAATTATTTTATGACATTATAACATTTCCTATATATATATATATATATATATATAGAGAGAGTGAGAGAGAGAGAGAGAGAGAGAGATGGAGAGAGCTTGAAAAATCCGCTTGTCCTCTCGTCTGTGACAAGAGGACGCCGGAGCCGGATGAGTAGCTTCCCGCCCGGCTGTTAAAATTAAACGGCCGTCCGGGAGCTTTACATTCAAGCGATCGGGCGTCTCTAGAGACGCCCGATCGCTTGTATTAGCAGCAGCTGTCACTGCCGATGCCGGTCCCGAGATCCGCTGTTCCTGGTGTGTGAGGACCAGTCATGTAAATTGGCTATCACATGGGGGGATTCTTAGCCCCCCATGTCGTAGCAATAAAGTCAAGTGTAAAAAAGAAAAAAAATTAAAGAAGCATAACAATTTTTAAAAAACACACTATTTTTTAAAAGGCCCCTGCCCCCCACATACACACGCAAACATGCGTCAGGTGCAACTACGTGCAAAAATGACTATTGCGCCACACGTGTTGCATATCACCGTGAATGTCGGAGTGAGAGTAATAATTTTAGGGTCAGTAATCACTGATAACACTATACTGATGAGCAGTTAAAGCGTTTAAAGCGTCGCCCATGGGCAATTTTCGGTGTGGTAGTTTGCGATTTTTGCGGGTGTGCGCAATTTTAAGGCTTGGCATGTTTGGTGTTTATTTACCCAACATGACCCTGTCTTTTATATTTTACCAAAAATATGGGTAAGAATAAATGTTTTTTAACATAACGTAGGACATTTTTTTTTGCATTATATAGTAAAAAAATAACCCCCACAGTGGTGATTATATACCTCCAAATGAAAGCTCTATGTGTCTCTAAAAAATGTTAACATAAATTGCAAGGCTATAGTCCGGTTATGCTGACTGGTGACATTTTTGACTCACTGGTGAGACACCCTAAAATTTTTCAAGCCCTGGAGATGGATGTGTAATATCCGAAGTGCTGAATTTATGCTGAATGTTTCTATTGTTTATTACAGTCTGCTAGAACATTCTGACTTGACACACCTGGAAATGGTCTTGTTAAGGAATGCAAAACAAACTAGAATGATGTTCTAGTGTAATGTTTCTCAGGCTCCAGGCAGAATGGTGTTGATGTGGGTCTCAGCTATTGTCCATAGTGGTTTAAAGTAAACAGGCAGTTGATGAAACTGATTAATGGGAATTCTGGAGGTATTACAGGTACACGAACTTCAAATGGTTTCCTGTGTTTTAATGTATGCAGAGCAACAGCTAATAATCCATCTGTCTAGTTAAATGTGGGGTTTGTGACTGACAGTTATTGGCCAGGCTTGCAATGACATTATTCCCCACCTTGCACCTAGCTATGTCACTTATATAGTGCATCTCATACTGTTGTGCCTATAGTCTCTAATAGGAGGTTGGCACCTACATAGACTAAACATATCTGGCAAATTTTCCCATCTTCTTGTATAAGTGCTTCTGGACCTATTCTGGATTAATTTTTTGTTTATTTTTAAAGTGACACTAAACTATAGAGTTAAATCTTAAAAAATGCATTCAAGTAACTGTACCTTATTTGTGTATCCCTCAGCTGTAAATCCTCAAATCATCTCTGAATTGGTGCCGACACTGTCCTTCCTTCTGGGTGGTGGCTACTTTTCTTCCCCATGGTCCCTGTGTGTGTTGTAAAGTAGCCACCACTCCAAGCTTATTCCCGTGATAGCCTACACGTTCAATACAAGTTAGTAAACTAAACATGAGATTGTAGTCCAGTTTAGGAGCGGTGGCTACTTTACACATACACATACTACATTACTCAGTCACCGCTAATTGTGCTTGAATTAGTGATATTACTAGTGAAAAAATAACATCTGACCAGCCAAACGCTAAGTAAACATGCAAAGCACTAGAGTCCTAGGAATTTTCATTATACAGCACTCTAGAGGGATGTCCTGATATGAAAAATCCTAAATTTCCTGGCTTTAGAGGAATGGCCTCACTAGCCAATAAAAATGTAGGAAGTGGAAGAGACAGACAAGCTCTTAACATTGCTAGATAGTGGTAAAGTTTGCATTCTAGTGTACATTAGGTTTCAGCTAAGATTTTAATCTTGTTGGCAGTTCAGCAGTTTCTACCAAATGACGGGTGTACTTTAATATAGCTCTGACTTTACCACATTTCAGGAAGGATCAGTAAACTGTGTCGGTTAAATGTATTCTTAATTATCTGAGGATAATCCTCTTTAAATGGGATTTCTTCTAAAAAGATATATTGGACACCTCCAACGGCAATAGAGATAAGTCCCCCTCTCTTCCTGCCTGGGCCATGATATTATCAGATTTCACCTGGAGGACATTCAGCATTAGCTTTTCTTACTTATTTTGAAGTATTACTTTGCAGTTTACTTGCAACAGGAAATATGTCTCTTACTTTGACTCTACTCCACTACAGCGAAAGCTCTGAACTTTGTGTTTACAAGACGAATCCAGCTCTAAAATTAGAATGCGTTAAGAATACATATGAAATCATTTTTGGAAGCAGATTTTGCCCACACATGGTTAGCACTTTGCTGCCCAGGTCTCTCAGCCAGCTTTTCAAGCAGTCATAACAAGACTTGAGAATTTTGTCTGTATTCCACTGAACACATTGTAATCTGTCTGTGTCATGAAAGCTTACATAAAGAACACTCTACGGACACTACTATTTGAAATATAATTCTAATAAGTGATTGTCCTTCATTTCAGCAGTTGGTAAAAGAGGTGTGCAGGATTCATTGTATTGTTTTTTTTTTGTCCTCACATCTTTAAAGAAATAGTAATAATGAACTGGAAACAGAATGTTTAGTCTCCATGGTACCCAAAATGTTTCCTAACCACTCCCAAAGCCTTATTTATTTACGAGAAGCTGCTTAACTTCATAATCCACACTAGCTTCCTAAATATAATCCATGGTTTAAAACCTAAAAAATAGGAACTTTTGCTAGAATAAAAATATATAAATACTAGGGTTGCACAGATACCAAGTACAGTACTCGGTACAAGTACGAGTACATGTACCGATACTTTTGAGCTCCACGACTAGACTAGAGAAAAATTCAAAAATTAGGAGGCAGCTGTCATTTGTAAGGAGCACACGGAGCACCTGGGATTTGTACACCTCTGTTTTAATGTACGATTTTGTTTTTATAAATATTATAAATAAAGGGATGCACAGATACAAGTTTTGTGAGTACGAGTACTGGTACTTGCCGAGTACTTACAAGTACGAGTACTGATACATTTTTGTTTATTGTCATGTGACAGTTTTTCTAAAACAATACAGACTAATGATTTCAGGACAGTGGTGGAGTGCCAGAGCCAGGTCCCAGCTGCAACCGCTGCAACCCTGGTAGTTCTCATGCACTGGTACACGAAAAGTATCTGTGCATCCCTAATAAATACCCTATATTGCCAAAAGTATTGGGACACCTGCCTTTACACACACATGAGCTTTAATGACATCCCAGTCTTAGTCCGTAGGATTCAATGTTGAGTTGGCCCATCCTTTCCAGCTATAACAGCTTCAACTCTTCTGGGAAGACGTCCACAAGGTTTAGGGGTGTGTCTATGGGAATGTTTGACCATTCTTCCAGAAGCGCATTTGTGAGGTCAGGTACTGATGTTGGACGAGAAGACCTGGCTCGCAGTCTCCGCTCTAATTCATCCCAAAGGTCTTCTATCGGGTTGAAGTCAGGACTCTGTGCAGGCAAGTCAAGTTCCTCCACCCCAAACTCGCTCATCCGGGTCTTTATGGACCTTGCTTTGTGCACTGGTGCACAGTCATGTTGGAACAGGAAGGGGCCATCCCCAAACTGTTCCCAAAAAGTTGGAAACATAAAATTGTCCAAAATGTCTTGGTATACTGATGCCCTAAGAGTTCCCTTCACTGGAACTAAGGGGCCAAGCCCAATCCCTGAAGAACAACCACACACGATAACCCCCCTCCCACCAAACTTTACACTTGGCACAATGCAGTCAGGCAAGTACCGTTCTCTTGGCATCCGCCAAACCCAGACATGTCCATCAGATTGCCAGACAGAGACGCGTGATTCGTCACTCCAGAGAACACGTCTCCACTTCTCTAGAGTCCAGTGGCGGCGTGCTTTACACCACTGCATCTGACGCTTTTCATTGCACTTGGTGATGTAAGGCTTGGATGCAGCTGCTCAGCCATGAAAACCCATTCCATGAAGCTCTCTATGCACTGTTGTTGTGCCAATCTGAAGGCCACACGAAGTTTGGAGGTCTGTAGCTATTGACTCTGCAGACAGTTGGCGACTTCTGCGCACTGTGTGCTTCAGCATGCGCTGACACCGGCTCTGTCATTTTACGTGACCTTTGTGGCTGAGTTGCTGTTGTTCCCAGTTGCTTCCACCTTGTTATAATAACACTAACAGTTGACCGTGGAATATTTAGTAGCAAGGGAATTTCACGCTTGAATTCACTGGGCTCCTAAGAGCGACTCATTCTTTCACAAATGTTTGTAGAAGCGTCTGCATGCCTAGGTGATTGATTTTATACACCTGTGGTCATGGAGGTGATTGAAACACCTGAATACAATGATTTGGAGGGGTGTCCCAATACTTTTGGCAACATAGTGTATGTTCTCCACAGGACCTTACTAGCTCACTGAATGTCTTACCTAGGGCTCGCACAAGTCTGCCGGTGTGCACCTTCTAAAGGATGCAGAGATCCACGCTAATGAATGAAGCCTGCCATGCCCCGCCCCCTGTCACTCACAATCACTGCTCTAATTACTGTAGAAAGTAGTGCGATTGGAACTTTAAACTGATCGTTTTAATTAATTGAATTGAAATAATTAATCAATAGAGGATATAAGGGATGCACCGATACCACTTTTTTAAGACCGAGTACGAGTACCGATACTTGCTCAAGTACTCGCAGATGCCAATTACCGATACTTTTTCTTAAAGGGACAGGTCACATTTTTTCTAAAGCAATACAAACTAATGCTTTAAGGTCACTTTCCTAATATTATGATTCATGAGAGGACAAGGGAGCATGACGCCGGCTTCCCGGCCAATCAGAATGCGGGGCGCTGCGTCATTACACGGCGCCCGGCTTCCGGATTTGCTAGCTTCCTGACCAATCGGGAAGCCGGGCAGCGCGTCATTGCACGCTACCCAGCTTCCTGATTGGCCGGGAAGTCGGCTCCATGCTCTCTCATCACAAGTGACGAGAGAGCATGGAGCCGTTTCCTGGCCAATCAGGAAACCGGGCAGCGTGTAATGATGCGCTTCCTGATACAGGAAGTACTCGTGATAGGTATCGGAGCATTTAGGCAAGTACGAGTACTCACCCAAATACTCGGTATCGGCACCGATACCGATACTAGTATCGGTATCGGTGCATCCCTAGAGAATATATATATATATATCAAATCATACATTAAAATAGGGATGCACAAATCCCAGGAGCCCCGTATGATCCTTGAAAATGACAGCTGCCTCCTAACTTTTGAGTTTTTCTCTAGTGTAGTCTTGGAGCTGGAAAAGTATCAGTACTTGTACCAAGTATGGTACTTGGTATGTGAGCATCCCTAATCCAAATGATTCAATCAGGGAGGAAGATGATGGCGTGGGACAAAGCATGTGGCAGTGAAGCAGCAGAATGCCGCAGGGTAATGCTGGACATGTGAGTATGTTTTTTGAAGATGACCCTGCATGGAAGGTCTAGTTCCTCTTTAAATACCAAACCTTTAATAAAGAGCAGTAGTCAGGGTACGGAAGTTACTTTTATAAAACTAACCAAAATGCAGTAATGTTTAGTAAGTTATAGCACAAGATGTTAGATGCCTAAATAGTAGCTCCAGAGAAAAACAACCAGTATGGTGCATAATATCAAACTATATCCCATTTTTTGGTAACGTTAGAAATATCAGCACTAAGGGTTTCAAACCATTCTGAGTCCAGAAAGCATTCCAGGAAGATGTGATTGCAGACAGGCGTCTAATTCTCGAGAGGCCTGTATTGATGTGGAACATTGCTTTTTCTGCCAAATAGTGTATCCAGAAAGCAAAACACATACAAAGAGGTAAATACTTGTGTTTAAAACAAGACATGGGTAGATATCAACATAATCACAGCTAAGGTTGTACAGATTCTTCTTACAGCTTTTGCAGGATACATTCCAGCCTTATGCAATGAAGTGAACCATTTCACAATTCACATTTTCATTCAAGGCCATAGTTCATGTCTTAGTTAAACTGTTGTAGATTCAAGGCTGATTTCAATCAATTTGTCTGGAATTTGGATGCCAGTATGGGAAAATTGATTCCTTTGTCAGTAAGGCAATTTATTATGACAGCAGATTAGCGAGATTTAAATCTTTCTTTGTTCACACATCTCAAAACATCATGAAGGGAATTTATCAAAACTGGAGCAGACAAAATCTGGAGCAGCTGTGCATGTCAACCAATCAGCTTTTCTCTTTCATTTTCAAATTTTAACTGAAGAAACTGAAGAGAGCAGCTGATTGATTGCAATGGGCAACTGCTCCAGATTTTGTCTGCTCCAGTTTTGATTGACCCCCACCCCCCACATGTCTTTTCCACACCATTGATACATTTGTATTGTGAAGCAGGGTAATGAGATAATAAACCTTGTAAATAGTCCTTATTATGTATCCCGTTCTGTACTGTATATATATGCTGGGCACCTGGTGGGCAATGTTCAGATCTTGCTGGAAGCCATGGTGTTTGTATGGTCTTTGTTTATTTACAGTTGACCACTGAATGTACATATGCACACATTTCTCTATTGTCGAGAGTAGGCCACTGCAGGCATGAAACTGGGTGAACTCAAAACAATTTCTACAGGTGAAATTGACAGAGAATGTAAAAACAAACTTAAAAATGTAAGCAAATAGAACAAGGTTCCAAAAATCCAATTACCTCAATCTATTGGAAAATCCACTGTACAAATAATTTAGAGTAAGGTACATCTATGTACGTGATTGTATGATGTGAATAGTTTTATTACAGTGACTGTGTCATGAGGAAAGTAAAGCTGGCCTTCAAAATAAAAAGATAGTTGCCTGGCTGCATTCTAAAGTGACACTAAACGCAGTTAATCCTTAGAAATGCATTTAAGTACCCTAACTATTAACAAATGTACCTTATTTGTGTATCACTCGGCTGTAGATCCTCAAATCATCTCTGAATTGGTGCTGACACTGTCCTTCCTTCTGGAGGGTGGCTACTTTTCTTCCCCATGGTTCATGTGTGGGTTGTAAAGTAGTCCAAGCTCACTCCCGTGATGGACAACAATCTCCAAAAGGAAGGACAGTGTCAGCACTCAGCACCGATTAAGAGATGATTTGAGGATCTACAGCCAACTGATACACTGTCCTTCCTTCTGGAGGGTGGCTACTTTTGTTCCCCATGGTCCCTGTGTGTGATGTAAAGTAGCCACCTCTCCAAGCTTGCTCCCATGATGGACTACAATCATAAAATTGTAGCCCATTACAGGAGTGAGCTTGGGGCAGTGGCTACTTTACAACACGCACGGGGACCATGAAGAAAAAAAGTAGCCACCCTCCAGAAGAAAGGACTGTGTCAGGAGCAATTCAGAGATGATTTTAGGATCTACAGTCGAGTGATACACAAATAAGATACATTCCTGTTAAAAGTTAGGACACTTTTTTAGGGTTTAATGCCTGAGTTTAGTGTCACTTTATGTGCTTTTAAATCACAGAGCCAGAACTTTACCCACATAATGTATAGCTGAGCTTGGGGAAATTTGTCTGCTTCTAAATTTTACATTCTGTTGCTTAGACTTTGTAGCTAGTGGGGAGGAAAAGACTGGTACATGAGGTCTGTCCTGTTCAAGCTGCATTAAAGGTTTTCAGGGGAGTGTGCCACTTATGTATGATGAAGTCATGCTACAGTAGAAACCGATCAAGGGTGTTTGAAAAAGGAAATCTCACGAACATACAAGATGGTGGCAACAGCCCTGCCACCAATTGATAGAGGAATTGATGTGGGAGGATTTTTACTAACTTTAAAGTATTTGTAATGTATATTTCACAATTATGTATTTGTAAATGAAATAATAGATCTGGTCAGATACTCACCCATACCCATAAGCACTGGGTATTTAGTTCCTACAGAGAACAGAATTGTGGGGGAGCACAGGAAAGGTGAGTATAAGTGGGTCTGAGTGTGGGTTTTCAAGAGATTTTGTCACTTTGCTCTGAATGGGCAGCTTGACCGAATTTTATAAAGGTGACTACAAACCAGTAAGAACTTTAAGTGTAATCATCAAAAGGACCTGCTCAAAGAATCCATTCAATTTGTGTCCATTTAGGTAGGCCCCCACATTACATTTAATTGATAACATTTACTCATGAAACAGATTAGGTCTAAGAAGCATCTAACTATTGTTTGCCCAGGTTTAGACTGCAGCAACAGAACTTGATTGTCCCACACGTGTTTTTGTCAAAGGTGCCATCAGTGACCCTTTCATTTTAGTGTGGGAATTCTCTTACATTTGTTTAAGAAAACCTATCACCTTATCACCTGCAGGTAAGCACAGGAGGTGCAAAGTAGCATGACATTCTTAAATGCATTATGTAACAGGCCACATTCCCTTGGTAAGATTAATTGCAGCTTTTCCATAGAAAACTACATGATAAGGATTTGTGTGAAGACTTATTGTGGGAATCCCGCATGTTTAAGTCTTTAATGCTTGTCAGTTGGTGCACCTGCAAGATGAAATATACAGTATGGTGCTCACACACAGACCTCCCAGATTAAATGCAGCACGTCTAGAATGTCCGACTTTGACATTCTTTCTTAAGCACACAGTGTCAGTGGAATGAAGAGTCTTCTCATGCTGGATTAGTTCTGTGCTTAGAGGTAAAATAGGGCTTAGATTAGGTAGCATGGATTTATTGTCACAGAACACAGTAGACATTGCTTAGATAGTTTACCGACTTATAGGACCGTGGCAACAACTGCAAAGAGCTATCTCAGGTTCCACTCTTGTTTCATAACTATTGACATCCAACCATCTCTCCAGTGAGAAAATCTCTGCTATTACTTACAATATATTATTGAGACTTCTGTGTGACTGTTTTCCTGACCTGTCTTAAAATTCTCTGGATTTTTATTCTCTTGTGGCAGCAGTTCAATTTACAACACAAGGGAATACATTTTCTAAATGGGGTTTAACATTTAATCTTTACATTCCTCCTAGAGTAGGTGTACTCAGCTGCCCATGCCCCATCCCCATGCCTTTTAAATTCATTGAATAGGGGCAGCCTATATTGGAACTTAACTATTCTACCCAAATGCTGTGCATAGCATAGTTTCTTTCTGGTTTTTCCAAATCATATCCCCAGAAAATAAATATAATTAGTATATAAATGCATTATACTTACTCTAACAGTTAGTTATTTAATATCTTAACTGGCTTGAAATGTGGTACTTAAAGGTGATGTCAAACATTAGAGAACATACACCCTCTCCAGCCATTTATAGTCGGATCAGGTAACATTTCTATGTCTATAGGCCTTACTTGAGTGCTGAGCCTGCAAAGAGGAAGAATTGATCAGCCTGGATAGATTTTCCTGGTCAATCCCTAATGTTTACCTGTCATAGACAAGCTTTTCCGTGCTTATTTGTCCCTTACCATAAACACAAATCTACACTATGAGAACTTTCATGTTTGCATGACAGCAGGATAATACAGTACATGCCCTCCATTGTCTGTAGGTACTTTAATTGAATAGGTGGCCTAAAACTCTACAAGTTACAAAAAAAAACAGTTTAACTAGGGTGTGTCTAGGGTACACAGGGGTTAGGTAGCCTTAAGCATATGGCCTAATATTTAATTTTTTCATAAAATATGGCCTAATATTATAGCCTAATATTAAGATTTCAACGTGTGGCTATCTACAGTATATCATACAAAATGTCAATACTATAATTACCTTATGTTTTTCTTTCCTCATAGTATGAAAAGAAGCTGGTGATTAAATAAAACGTACAATATTATTCAAAGCTATAATACGTATTGTTGGCTTACAGCAACTTTTGCACTGCCAATAAATTAGTTATAGTTATAATCCAGATCAGGAATCTGGGAGACCCACCGAAGATTTTCCCTGCTATGACTACAAAATGTAAAAGAAATATTAAAAATAAACAGTAAGAAAACCCGCAGATGTGGGAAAAATAATTACATACATTGCATTGAAAGCTATCTTTTTAATATTGTATGTTTACAGTTCCACACCATGAAAACAACATATTTTACCATTTTGACGTTGAAAGAGGGCTGAGCGCAGATGAGAATGAAGAAAATGATGATCCAGGTAAAGAACTTCTTTTAAAAGAAATTGTATTACTGACAACGATGCATGCAGCCTGCAACACCTATCAATGTTCTTTGTATATTTTCTTTTCAGGTTGAATGGAATGTATTACTGCATTATGGTCGCTAGATCGAACTGATGAGCACAGAAAATAAGTATTTACTGTATATCCTATGCTCCTCAACTCCATCTCGTGAGCATAATGCATTATTACATTACATTCGACTCCTTCATATCCTACACTTCCAGAATAACATGTACTTTTTGCTGATCCTATTCCTTTGATATCTAATAGTTCAAGAAGTGCAAGTTACCCCAGAGAATTGGTATTACGACTCTGTCACTGATTGACTGGCTACACACATTATACTATGTTTAGTTTCAGTCCACTCAATTTATTTTTCATCAATATTACTTTTTTTTACAAGCTGTCAGGCAAATGCTGCCCAGCAGCCTGTCTTACTGCTTCACATGCAAGATACATTTCTGTTTGTTTGTATAGCTGTGATGCTAGGCCAGCCATTTGTGTGAATATAATCTGCTGGAACCCATTGCAGGAGTTACTTCTAACTTGATATAGAACTGCATGTCACACTAAACAAAGCTTTACATATTGAAATTAAAGTGGAATCCCAAGCAATCACCTAAATACTTGGTCCAGTTAGCAGGGAGATGGTACAGGAAGCAGTGGAGCTATACCTGGAAGTAGTAGAGTGATCTTATAGACTCTGCAGTTTGGTGAATCTGTGTGAATAATAGTTTGGTATAATTGCTATAGACTACTGCACTTTCACTTGTAACTATATTCTTTACACTGCTTTAATTAACACGCCTTCAGTTCTTCAGTGTTTCAGTGTTCTATAGAGCAATTATACCAATGTTGCATTATAATTCTCTTAATTTATGTTCTTCCGATGTTGCCTAGCCATAAACATGGAATTGTGTTCTGAAGATCTGACTGCCACATAGTTCGTTCAGTTCGATTTGCTCTGCTCATGTTTACAAGGAGAGCTGGGTGGATTTAGGGGGAATCACTGACAAGGTTTTTGGCTTTAACACGTACCCTCACTTTCAGTTTCCTTAAAATGATATTAAAGCGTTCTCCCTCCACCCCATGCATGCTCACTCCTGGCCGTGCCCGCAAGTGGCTGTGTGCATCCATAGACACACACAGCCCTGCGGCAGGCCATGCTCCTCCCCTCAGCCCAAGAAGAGAAGAGATACTGTGGGGGACAGAGGTTTACCAGATACCTTCTGCAACCAGGAAGTTCAGACGGAGGATCGCTTCGGGGACCGGCGGCGGTGACGAGCAGCGCTGACAGGTAAGTGAGGGGGAGGAGGGGGGACACAGTAAGGTACTGGGCGTTTTTTACCTTAATGCAGAGAACGCATTAAGGTGAAAAATGCCTCACCTTTAGTAATACTTTAACCTTAGTGGGCCCTTATGCCTTTCCCCTATATACAGTACATGGAAAGCACATATTTCTATGACCCCCATGCCCTACGCTTATATTGCCTGTGTCTTAGAAGAGCTGGATTTATCACATAGTGGAAAATACTGTTTTAGGGGCAACTTAAAAATTGGTATCTTATAAAACATTTTTTACTCTCTGTTGACTACACATGCAGATGTGCATATTAAATGTAAACCCAGCCTCTCTTTTCTTTCTTACTCATTGCAACTAATATAACACCCTATTTATTATGAAACTGCCATTGTTTCCTTTTCTTACCCATTCTGTAAATGTTAATACCTGTTTAGCAGTGTGGTTAGCATTTTCTTGATTTTTCTTTTTAAATGTTTTCACTGATCACTAAAACCGTGGGAAGTCGTAAATCTCTATATTTATTCTAATTTTTTGTTTGGTCACATTGCTATTTTACTGGGTATCTTCTTACATTCTACGTTTACTTAAAAGCCTTCTTTTTGTGTATGCCTCACCTTTGTCTTCTGTAGGAGTATTGATCCACAGCTGCAATTTTGACAATGGACTGTGTGGCTGGATTAGAGATAAAGACAATGATTTACACTGGGAACTTGTCAAAGATGCTTCAGGTAAGGTCTCCCCTTGTTCTGCAAAGTATGGAAGCATGTAATTCATTTCTAACAGGGTTATTCACAAAAGGGTGAAGAGTTTGGAGAAGGCAGGAGAAGTGAACAATCTAGGACAACATAGCTGAACTGTAAAGTTAGCTGAAATGGAGAATTTTTCCAAATCAGCTATGTTGTCCTAGATTGTTCACTTATCCTGCCTTCTACAAACTCTTCACCCTTTTGTGAATAACCCTGTATGTGTTCATACTTCCTGAAATAAATATGTTATGAAAATGTCCATGAATCATTCACACTAGCAAGTGCAATATTTAGATTGAAAATATTAAGCTATATGCTAAAATCAGAAACCTTGTAAGATCCCCCCATGTTACATTTGAGTGCATTCTGCTTTACCAGAATATGTGCCATGTAAAAAGATGATACAGATGAAATGCTGTAAAAACATTGTGTTGTGACTAGGTTATTAAACAACTATAGCCACTCTATTTGTATATCATGTGAAAGGGTTAGAACCTTTTTTTGTGCTTTTATAGTTGTGCGTGTGTTCACTGAGGAAATGTCCCCCAACTTTCTGTCCCAGTGATCATACAAGACATTAGGAGAAATATTATCAATGGGTTCACAGACCAATAACAACCTGGAAGATATCTTATCTCTTCCCACTCTAAACTTTGAAACTAGAAAAAGAAAAAAAGACAATTTGGTATTCGTTCACCTTTCAGGTCTATTTTCATGCAGCAAAACTCATGCATTTTGCTGCATAAAAATGCATTCCAAGTAGAATACGGTTTCTTTCCTAGGTGGCTGGTTTACATCTACTGTATGTGCTGCAGTTTAGTGTCAAAGGGGAAGCAAAATTATACAGGCATATTCACATCATGTGTGTGTTACCACGTGGACTGCACTGCACATGAAACTATGCAAGTTCATCATTTATATAGATGTTAGTTATTCAGTGATGATTTCCATGATGGTCCTTAAACTCTGATGTGAGACCCGCAGCATGGGTCAGTAACGGTGTTCAGTGTTCTGTATACTCTTTGCTTGTACACATTTGAATACAGCAGACTAAATGATTCATTCTGTACTATTAAATTGCGTCAGCCCAGTTTATTTCTATAGATGAACCATATTGCAGCCATCCTGTGGAATTTGGTTCACCCAGAGAAATGAACAGGGACATAATGTGCATGTGCACTCAGAAAAAGAGATAGGACGGAGACTTTTATGGAAGAAAGCATGTGCAGTGTTAATCAGAATTGCACAGCAAAGATCAATTGAGCATGGCAGGCTGCACTTATGAGAGTGAAAGGATATTTTGCCATGCACAGCTGCTCCAGATTTTGTCTGCTCCAGTTTTGATAAATTCCCCCAATTGTACTTTCAGCTCTAAATTCCCTCCCCTTATCCCCCCTCATCTGCATAACTCCTTCTTGTGCTGAGGCAGAGCGCACAGGAAGTTATCAGTTCACAAGTTTTCTGGAAAAATGAACAGGTATATTTTGCATTTGTCAAACAGGTAGAACAAAAAAAACTTTCAATTATTTAGCCGAACAACATGGTTCGTCTTTTACATTGGGGGAATTTATCAAAAATGGAACAGACAAAATCTGGAGCAGTTGCCTATGACAACTAATTAGCTTCTTTCTTCAGTCTGTTCAGTTAAGCTTTGAAAATTAAAGGAGGAAGCTGATTGGTTTCCATGCACAGCTACTCCAGATTTTGTCTGGTCCAGTGTTGATAAATTCCCCTCATTATGTTTTAAGATACCCATGTTTTATGCACATTTTGATTCTAAAAATATTGGTGTATAATAGCTTTAATTTTCTGGAATCATAATAGCATTAACCCTTCTTATTATCTGAATTGCAATGTTATTCTGAAATGTGATTTGTGCCATGTTTTAGGAGGACAGTATCTAACTGTCATGCAGCCAAAAGGAAAGTCTGGAAAGGTAGCTCGCTTAGTCCTTCCTCTTGGACATCAATCACCTGAAGACCTTTGCCTGTCATTTAGACATTTTATGTCAGGAGAAAATTCTGGCAAACTACAAGTCTTTGTAAGAAGATCTGGAGCACATGGGCCTTCTATATGGGGCAGAAATGGAAGTCACGGTTGGGGAGAGACGCACATAACCTTACCTGGGTCTGGAATCAAAAGTGTAAGTAAAATATATCCTTTTCAGTGCGAATGATTTTGTCAAAGAGGTATATACAGTATATAACGGGCCTGGAGCTGCCGTCTCTAATGTATATACTTTTCCTTACTTGTCATCATCACTGCATATAGTTCTCTCTTACCCTTGAATTGCTTGTCTTCACTATCTTGATACATCCTTTTTATTTTATTTCCAAATACATGGTCAGTCTATCCCATCTCTTCTGGTATAAACATGTAACAGTATACATTCTATCAGGGGTTATCCAGGTGGGTAAGAGGGAATATTAGGCAGCATCCTTTGCTGATGACCTTGCCTCTTCTTCCATATTCAGCCAGTGACCTTCATTCTAAAATCTGCGAAATCTGCAGCCCTAAATGTCACAGTTTCTAGCTCCAATAATCTTCCTTTCCCTTCCAGTTGAGTTGTAACTGCATCAAATACCTAGGTATTTGCTTAGCCACTAGAAAAAACAGACCTATTACAATTAAAAGAGGAAAACATACTTATGTTATTATTTTTTATTTATTACAGGTATTTATACTTGGCTTCTCTCCTACTAACTTTCCTTGAATTAAAAAATACTGCATCCTGTGGTTATGCCAGTCTCACCCTCGTCGTACACTTTCAAAATGTTTTCCATTTGGCCATTAATAAATCAACATTCTCCACATCACCTTAACAATTAATATCACTAAGGAAAAACCCAGAATTTCACCCAAAAATACTTGTATCTTTCTACATTTCTGGCAGCCAATGGGGGTTACATAGTTACATACGTAGGTTGAATAAAGACATTAGTCCATCAAGTCCAACCTATTAGGATCTCATTCTAGGAGTACCAGGTTATACCTTTCCATAGCGTCTTATCTAATGGAACTATAGAGAAGAGGGAATTTGACACCACCTAAGAACCCAAACATTTTGACTAGCAAATCCAAATTGAATTTTATGAGACCACGAACACCATTCAAGTGAATGTGCTGGTTCATCACTCTATCTCAGCATTTTCCAACCTTTTTTTTGTCATGGCACCCTTTAAAAGTATGCCAATTCTTGAAGGCATCCTGGGCTAAAATGTACTGGATGTTAAGGGGTCCTCCCCCTCACACTGGATTTCCCCCCTACAAATCAGGAGCCCCTTCACATCAGAGCCCCCCACTTTAAAATCAGAGTCCCCCTTCACACCAGGTTCCCCCTCCTTTGACATCTGAGACCCCCCTCTCACAGTAGAAGCCCCCTTCATATCAGTGCCCCCCCCCTTTGTATCACAAGCTTTGCTTCACTTCAGAAGGTTTTTGTGGCACCCCTGAGGAAGCCAGAAGGTGCACCTGGATGGCACCTTGGTTAAGAAAGGCTGCTCTATCCCAATGTTATACACCTTGAATTCTCATATTAAACTGATTCTTCATCTTAAAATACAATGGGAGAATGCTTTAGGATTCTCTTTTATAGGTGAGCATTAGAAAAAGATATACCCCACATTCTTCATTAGTTTAAAAACCCTGAAGATTTCATACCATGTCTCCACTCAGTGATATAAGACAGCAGATAAACAACACAAAATGTTCCCCACCTCTAATAACAAATGTGGGAGCTACCTTCGTGAGCTAGATTCAACTCTACATACAGTATATAACGGGCCTGTCTGGTACATCCCTTTTTGTTGGAACGAAGTTAATTTCCATGAACTCAACCTTTCCTTGATTCATGTTGTTTCTGCTGCTATTTTGTTTCTGCTCCATAATGGTTTTAGAGATAGGAGACACTTGATGAAGTGGCTTGTTTGGTTAATAACATTCCAGCTCAGGGTCTTAGATGGCCCTGTTTACCACCAGTTTCATCTTTTAAATTTCATTACCCACTTGATTCACTCCCAGTTTTTTTAACCTATTATTTATGTACAGTATAAATAAGTGTTATCTATCACATAACTTTGGTACCAGCTACAAATACATATCTGGCAAATGTTTTGTCTGTTTAGTGGAATCTGTATGTCATGCTCCTTGTATTGTCTTTTTAATGTTCTTAAAAATGTCAAAAGTATGGAAAATATTTTAAAAAGTCATGCAGTAAAAATTAAAGAAATTAGGCACAAGAGGCTGGAGATTGGTTGTTCAAGGCACATGGTTGTGTAGATTGATACATATATTATTCAACATGTTACTGAGATTTTTTTCATGTTGACATAATTTTGTGTAATTTTATCGAATAATTGATATGTGTCATAGACTCACTATTATACACAAGCCTGTCTATGTGTACCTCTCACAGTTCAGGCACCTCTGGGTACATGTATTGCTTTAAATAGTTCAGCAGCATATAGATGTCAAGAAATGTTATCATAGGTTTGATCTACTGTAGTTTTTCTTCAATCATATTTATTTTGTTTTGCAGATAATTTTCAAAGCAGAAAGAGGCAGAGATCGAACGGGACAACTTGGCCTTGATGATGTCAGCTTAAAAAGAGGCCAGTGCACTAAAGCATAAAAGTCAACACAACTTTAGCTAAAGTGAATGACAACCCAGCACAGAGAGGGGCAGGAAATGGACATCAATCACCAGAGCTGTTGTGAAACAAGAGACAAAAATGTCACAACAATGGAGAACTAAAAACCCAGCATATGCTCCTCTTTGACAACGGGCACAAGAACTTGAAGATGGTTTGTTTCCAGAGAACATTTCAATGTACTATGGTTCCTAATACTGTACACACCCTACAAGAGACCATTTCCTGAGGAAGGGAACCCATTCAGTAGGAACTTTTCTGGTCCGGTGTGAAGATAATGCTTGCAATATATGTGCTCGAGCTTCTGAAAGTACAAACACCACTGATGACGATCATTATACCACTTATAGTGGAGGGAAAAGCTTTGTAAATGCATAATGTATACCTAAGTATTTATCAACAGAGATGAACTCCAAATTTTTATGGGAATAGCATGTTAATAAATTATGGTGAATAACTGTCAAGGTCAAACATCCACTCAGTCCTAATGGTGCTTTTCACTAGTTATTATTGGCTACAATGTTGCATAATTATTCTAAATCCATATTGGTGGCCTATTTAATCTGGAACATGCCTGCAGGAAAGGATCTGAAATTGGGATTTCTTTTCCCTATTTTGTAGATTGTGATGATGACAATTCAGTACTTACTCAAATGGTTGCTGCTTTACTCTTTCAGA
>NW_017306429.1:679778-681238 GCF_000935625.1 Nanorana parkeri
ATATATGTATATATATATATTCCTGTAACATAATATTTTCAATGCATCATATTATATGAAAATGTTTATTTACAATGTTCCGTTACGTACACATAAGAAGGAGTCCAAAAATGACCAACACCAACTGTATGGAAATGTTAGTAGAAATATAAAGAGTAAATGTTCATGAAGAAATGTTGGGCAGTGATTGTATAGTGGAAGCAGAAGAGTGAGCAATGGCAACATACTAGACCCTGCCTGTGTACATGAAGTACAATGCAAACAATTTAGAGAAAACAAGACAGACTGCCTCAGATTACCATACCAAGCAGGATGGTTTGAATAAATTGTTACGTTACAAATAGGTATGTTTTGCAACTTTTGGAAACATAGCCTGGCCAACTACAACTTGGATTGTAGAATGTCGTGGCAAAGATAACTCTGACATGGATCTGTGTTTCAGCTGTAAATTCTAAACAGAAAGATACTGTATACAAATCCTTAAACAAAACTAGTATGACAACTATCTGGAAAGTTGGTGACAACTGAACTAATAGAAAATGTTTTAGGTCAATGGAGAAACTGTTAGTATTGCGCTACAGTTTCTTCGACAGATATATTATGACTTTCAAATGATTACATGCATTAAAATAAGTTATAATTACCATATGGATAAATGTTAGAGTCTGTTCACTACTGCTTTAAACCTAAACTAAAGAGAGTAAAAGAGAAAGTGAATAATGTGAGATTATTAGATTATTCCCAGAACAGTATTTTGGCTCGGCAAACTTCTGCATGTACAGATACAGAGAAAAGGGCAATTGTAAAGGGTGAAGGGCTGTACAACAGCCTAATAATAGATGTGCTCAAGACTATTGCCAAACGTATGTGGAAAGACTGTGGTGTCACATTTCTTTATTACATTTATCTACAGCTATGTCATTTTAAGCACAATCTGAAGATATGTTATAGTAGTACTGTTGGATAATGTCAGCTATAGACTTTAAGACTTGGCCACTGAATGCATCTTAAGTGCAGGCAGTCTGATCTTTAACAGAGTTTACCATGGGTGATCGAATCCCATTTTTAAAGTAGACGTGTACTGAGCTATTGGGCTTGCATAATTTTCTATACCTGATGTTTGGGGGCAACTCAGGAGGTGGCCCACAGCTGTTTATATACTGTAACCCCTAAAACAGCAGAGAGCAGTGCAGGAACAGTGTATGAAACTTAAGAATGTGAAAATGGGGGTTGTAACTTACTCACTTAACTCACACAGAAGATGCGGCAAACTCGTCAGGAAGCCATATGGGTGACAGAGGTATGCAAAGTCTACTGCACCGATGAACATGATCGGCAAAATGTTGTAGAACATTCAGTAATCAACAGCAAGGTAAACCCATATGCAGGGTTGGATTTACTCTCTTTGCTGCCCCAAGGCCAGGTTCCTCAATGCACCCCCTACCCGCCAACCCCCCCCC
>NW_017306429.1:681261-710313 GCF_000935625.1 Nanorana parkeri
GGGATCACTTGAACAAAACAAGTGGCGGCTTCCCTGCTGTACACATTAAATGTAGAAAATAACCACCCGCCCGGTGCCCGGAACAGCATGTCCCAGGCATCAGGAGAGAGGAATTCCACACCCCTGCTGCCCCTCTACTCCCTGCTGCCACGAGGCCGGCCTTGGTTGGCCTTGTAAGAAATCCGGCCCTGCCCATATGTTGTCACACCACACAGATACATAATTAGGGGATCTATTATTTTCATATACATGGGAAACTGCAGATTATAGCTTTCTCTCCCTTCTACAACCTTAACAAAGCTGGACAGCCCAACTTGCTCGAATTATATTCTGTAAAAAAATGAACAGAAAAAAACATTATGCTTTTCATTCATATGTATATGGCTACAGATATACAATTAAACAAATCCCTTAAACACACATTAGGTCTCCAAGCAAACAATGCATACATGTGCCATTATCTTTGAAAAATAAATGTATTTAGGCTTACTTAATAAGGCAAAGAATGGTGTGCTAGCTCCAGTAATCTGTTACAACCTGTCAGCAATCATCCTTCACAGGCATTGCTACAGTCAACTGCAATCCGACTGATTACTCTGGTTTGCAGCATTTTGCACATCACTGATTTGACTTATTAAAAAATCCTGAGACCTGATGTATAAAGAAATGGAGGTGTTGCCAAAACTGTCCAGTTGGATTACAGCTGGGACTCTGTGGAAACAGTTTTATTTGGTATTTGCATATTATTTATTATTGTAAGTGGCAATTAGCAACAGGCACTCCAAGCATGACTTTTTTCTTTTATTTACAGATGTGTTTCTATCCTATAGTCATCTAACATTCCAGCACACAGGTATAGTGTTCACCACAGGGATTTATCAATATTATAAGAAAATATAATATTTGTGTAGCCCGATTTTATATATTTAATAAATGGAATTGTTTTCACAACATCAAGTGTATTACTACTAATCTTTTTTTATAGTTTTCATCATCGTATAAGACAGTCTATCTTCATCGGCACTGCAACAAATGTACAGTAATACTGCAAAAGCTTGATTATCTACTGGGTAACAGCATCATTGTGTTGGACAGTAAGAGGCTCTGCTACAGCTAAAAGTCTCTTGCTGCTTAAATGAATGTAATTGCCTCTGTAAAGGGGTTTATAAAGGCTAAAATCATTCAAAACTCATATGGTGTGGGGTGGGGGAGTCTGAATCACCAAGTGCCTTTGTATGTTTGGGAATTCTGTGGCGGGATCGCACTACAGTTATGGTTAAGCAATAGGGCTCTGGTAATCCTCACTATATGGCCTCCTGCTGCACCATAGTCTTCTCTTAAAAATCAACACAGCTGGCGATTGTGCCCCCCTTACATGTAAACCACATTTATTTAGAAATGTTTATGGACCTTTCAATAAAATAAAATTGGACTGCATTATGTATGCTTGGTGGGGAAGGGCGTGTTAAATATAATGTTTCTAATACTTCATAAAGTTGAAGAAATAGCTTTAAGGATGAGAAACACTGAGAGATGGAAAGTGCTTCTGTGCTTGCAAAAGAATAAAAAATGTGTTTACTAACAAAATGTTATTATTTAATCATTTGCTATTTAAAATAGCAAATGATTAAATAATAAATGTTATAATACAGAATATAAAATAATGTAATAAAGTATAGATGTGTTCTTCATGCACGTGTGTGTGTGTGTGTGTGTGTGTGTGCGCGTGTGTGTCTGTGCACCTGTGCAGGAAGGTGACTAAGAGCAATAGTGCCGCACAATCCTAGAGAAAAGAGAAGTTGAAATTTGAATCTGTTTGTCTAGTCTACTATTAGAAGAGGGGAGTGGGGTCAAAAGATGGTCCTACTATACATAGCAGAACTTGTTTAATGCATTCTTATATCATTTGGGTAAAATATTATTACATATTCTAATATTACATATTCTAATATAGTTATACATAATGCAATGTTCTTTCTTATAGTAATGTCCTAATCAAGAAATATTACAGTAGAAAAATAGCAGTCCTAACTTATAAGCTTTCTAAATAGTTACATATTCTCAGTAGTCTAGTGTGAGTATTCTGCAGCGATTGATACACTCACTCTAACCCACATAATTAGGAATGGATGGGTTTTTCTGGCACACCACGCTTTATAAATACCGTCTGTAAAGCCTTAATTGAGACTTTTAAACATATAAAGATTACAGCTTTCTAGACATAACCAAAATCATAGTCTATATGCTGTAAAGTTTGCTTAAATAGAGAATCATTTAGGGTCCTTCTCATTCATACATTGTCCCTATAGAATAATACCCTATATACATCATTAGTTTTATTAGTAAAGCAGATAAATATATAAAGATTAAATAAGGATTTGAACTGGGACATAGTGGATGGCTGGCTATATTTTAAGAAAAGGCTCTGCTATATTGAAAAGTCCCAGTGTGAAGATAACCTAAAGTATTTCCTGTTAGGGAATTGCTAAATGCTACAAAGTAAAACAAATGAAAAATCAAGCAGCCAGACATCTTGGCTGGCAACTCAGGTGCAGGGACCTCTTCAATGGAAATAATGGTTGCACTCACCCAACTTAGAAGCGTATTAGGTGCAATGATCCTTTAATTGTCTGATACATTAATGTTATATGTAATGACTTTTTAGATACTTTTTCTTCCTTGGTACAGGAAATGTTGAAAGGAGTGGACCAAGGTACAATGACCAGACATGGGCTTCCACCTTCGCTTACTCAAGGAGGGTCGTGTAAACATGATCCTATACTGTATAATGAGGAATCAGCATCTGTCAGCCCGTGTGTTAACACTATGTAGCCTGGGAACCCATAACTTAGACACACTTTTGCGTAGGAAAACTTCCAAGATTGGTGTTGTCAGAAACATTCTTCTACAATGAATATTCATTTTCTGGCAGATAGATTGCCAAATTAAAGGACTTGCATAATTTATCAAATGTTCATCAAAATCAAGTTGTGATTCTTTCCTATCACATAAGCATGTTAAGATGGTTGATGCATAAGTAATGTATACTCAGGGAGATAACATGGAATTCAGATAAATTATTACATAACAGACTCAACAGACTTACAAGAAAGACTTTTAGTAAATAATACAACTGCTTTGAGCATTGTTTACGATAACGAGGCATAACCCTTAGCCAACAACAGGCACTTAAAATGGTCAGAAGTGTTTGTTATCATATTTGTATTACTACTTTGTTAAGGAATATTTTTCTTCTTTTTGATATTCTTCTTTGACCACTTCATCTTTTGATACTGTATGTGCCGTATGGGCCAGAGCAATTCTTACATTTCCCTTATAAGTTGCTTGAGTCCACAATACCTTTGCCATTATACAGTATATGCTAACAAAGTAATTCATGTATCGAACAAGCAAGGCTATGTATGCAATCTATAGACAAAAAGACATCAAACAAAAAAATATGAGCTTTCTTTTCTACTTTGACCAGTGTTTAAAAACAAGTAAGATTACTATAGATAAAAAGTATAAATGTATGTCATATTTATACATTTCTGGCACAAAGCATTGCAAAGATTTTACTGAAGCATTTCTAACAAGGCAGAGGAAGTGTTAGGTCCATGGTTCAGAGAATGATTGGGCTGATTCAGTGTTCTGTGTACAACACCGTGACCAGTAGCATAACTACCGCCGTAGTGATCCACACGGTCTCTCTTAGGTGGGCTGCGTGGGGTCTCAAGTGGGCTATACAGGGTCTCTGGTATGGGCAGGGTTTCAAGTGGGCTGTGCAGGGTCTATGGTGGACTCTGCGGGGTGTATGGCGGACTCTGCAGGGTCTTGGGTGGGCTGTGCAGGATCACTCTCAGGTGGGCTGTGCAGGGTCTCTGGTATGTGTGGGGTCTCAGGCGGGCTCTGCAGGGACACTCTCAGGCAGGCTGTGTGGGGTTTCAGGTGAGCCTTGCAGGGTCTCTGGTATGTGCTGGGTCTCAGGTGGGCTGTGCGGGGTCTATGGTGGGCTGTGGGGGTCTCAGGTAGGCTCTGCAGGGTGTCAGGAGCGCTCTGCATGGTCCATGGTGGGCTCTGCAGGTTCTCAGGTGGGCTGTGTGGGGTTGCAGGTGGGCTCTGCAGGGTCTCTGGTATGTGCTAGGTCTCAGATGGGCTGTGGGAGTTCTATCGTGGGCTGTGCGGGGTCTCAGGTGCGCTCTGTGGCGTCTCTGGTGGGCTCTACAGCAGTGAGCAGCGGAGTGATCTCTTCTTTGGCTCTGAAATCAGTCAGCAGGAGCAGAGGAGACACAGACAGTGCAGGCACGCTAAAGTGTTCTGGAGGTAGGTACTTTTTTTTATTGGTGGGGAACAGTTTGGGGGGCCCTTATACAAGGTTTTGCTATGGGGCCCTGTGATTTTTAGTTACGCCCCTAGCTGTGACTTATGTCAGAGCTTTATAAATGTATAATAGTGTTCAACTGTAGTACGGACATGAGAGTGAAAGTTCTTCTGGTGCAAACCGATGTGAATGGTTCATTGTCTCTGTATAACACCATGGAACATGTCAGAGCTATGTGAAAGTATCATAATAATAGTGTGTGACTGTGCTGGAACATGAGCTTGTAAGAGACTGCTGTGAATGAATAAAGTGCTCTCCACACAGCACTGTAGGATATGAGGGCATTTTTGTCCTCCAACATACAAATTAACGGTCAGTCATATCAGTGTAGAGCCACTAGGACTGCAGTTACAAATACAGTTACTGCTAAGAAAAGGTGAATCACTGATGACTTAAAGGTCATTGTCTCAGTAAATTGTTAGTGTAACAGGACAACCCCCAGACCGCCCGCCCGCCTCACATGGTTACTGACATTCAACCAGTGGTACACATAAAGTTCCCCAGGGGGTTTATTTGGCTTGTAATATGTTGATTATACAAATGTATTGTTGTAGCAAATAACAAATCATACCTAACATGTATATCATTAAGAATTTATAGTTATTTTGAACTATTCAGAAAACATGTATGCTCAGCTGGGGGTACTAATTGTACCTACGCAAAGGGAAACTTGAAATTAGGTGACCCATATTGGCTTTTGTAAAGTGGTGCAAATCTAATCAGTTCAAGGAGCACTAATCTAGAACGAGGAAGACTACCCTTTGTGGCAGAAATGATTGCACCTTGTCAAGGCTGATTTGTCATATGATAGTTATGTTCTTTATGAATTTACTTGTACTTTGACGAAACTAAGAATAGTGTTTCCTACTCCCTGTGGTATCTGCCACTAAAATATTCTCTAGTACCTACTATTCTCCCACAAGGTAGTTCTGGACACAAATCCAGCAAATGAAATATTCTTGCCATGGGTAGCAGAAACACTTTACATATCCGCCTGTTAAGATAGTCTAAATATGACCAGTGACCCTGTTCTGCTTTTTAGCATCCAGGGGATTACACATGGCACTCAGACATAATGGAAACCCATGTTATTAAATAATAGGCTTGGCCATTGGGTACATGCTTGGCTTTATGAAATCCCTCTTGTGTTTCAGCATAGCAGATAAATTAATTAATTTATATTCACTCTCTACCACTGAAATTATATAATTAGTCCCTTTGAAAGAACAGTGCAACATTCTTGTTAACCCTTGTCCATCCACTAGGTGGTTGCTTGATACTGCGATCTTCATGCCAGTAAGATTGTGCAGTGTTCTGGGGTCTTATAAGCAACATTATCATACTTATTTGCTGCTTTTATTAAATGCAAAAAAAGTCAGTTGATATTTGCTTAACTTTGACGTGAATAGTGGATGTTTAGAGGAGCGGTAAGCTGCAAGTCCGCCTAGCCAGCACAGGCTCACATAGGCAAATGACACAGCTAAATAGCTCAATTACATGTAAAGCCACAGCTCTTGTTTAAATGCAAATTTCTCTACTCCCAGACATCGTTATGGTCTAATTAAAAGCCTCATTAAACAGCTCGAGATTCATTCACACACGTTCATCAGCGGTGAATTATAGGAAATTGGATGTGGCTTAGCACCAAAACAGATGACCATTTGGAAAATTAAAAATGTAATGTTCTAATCACACATGGTGTGCATGAAAAATGTAGCAATGCTTGGATAGTGCGGAGAGATTAATCATTATTAAAAGGAGTTAAGTACTGCGGTAATGAGAATCACGTAATCTGATTGGATGATTATACGGGGCATTATTCTTCCCCAAATGGGCATTATTGCTCACATGCTCCACATTAGAGCGCAGAGAGTGAGAGAAGAAGGAAAGGACATTACAGCTGGGTGCCTTTCACTCTGCACACAGGGACCCAATATGGAAGGATAAAATGTTCCTTCTAAGACTACAGGATATTTATATGCTAGTTAAAGTTCACTTTTAGAACCAAGAGATCCTTGTAAAGGGCATCTCAATTCCCCAAGATAGGATGCAATGCTTTTCATTTCATAATTTTTGAGAAAATTAATACATCCTTAACATTTGGAGTAGTTAGTGTACGGTATGCTGTACTGTAGGCTGAGCATACCGTCACATTATCTGGCAAGTATGTAGGCACATGTTCACTGGTTAGCTGGTCAGCCACATTCCACAAAGTAGCAGCAGCAGTGTTGTCTCATGACAATGTCATCGCAGCTGCACAAAAATTGCATTGATTTCAGCGCTGTTTGGCAATTTTGAGTATAATAGTTGGGTGCAGATTAAAATTGAAAGGTAATTTAAGTAGGACAGTATTGACATAGTGTTCGGTGGATAGACCCATAGAATTTAACACACCCAGAAGTCTCTTATACTAGCGGTGCCTGTAGCTCTGCAAGTGAGAAAAGATTAGAGCCATCGCCTATTGGATGTTTTTGGCTAGTGACAGAGTCATTTTAAGACCAGTAGATAGATATTGTACTGGTAGTGGGTTTAGTGAGATCCAGTTTTGTCATATACAACTGTTGCCTTCCACCATAAATATATAACCGTTCCATTTACAAGAACTCTGAGCACAGTGCAGATAGGATTATATCACATTGACTGCTGATGGGAAATGTATCTCATTGGGGTACATGTATCATTCTGGTCTTTACCAAGGTTGAAGGTTCCTGTAATGCACACACTGTTTTAAATACTTTGAGTTACTTACCCAAACATAGTAGGCAGGAAGGACTTCTGGCTTTTCTCTTACTTTCCTAATCTGCATGCTTGTTCGGTGACTCAGAACGCAAGTGAGTCAACATAGCATAACGTAACACCAATGGCAAGCCCCATACTCCCCCTGTGATAGGTTTACTTTAAAGAAAAACTAGCCCTCTAAACCATCATAACCTATTAACCATTGCCCCCCTCCCCACCCCCATTAGTTTTGTGTAACCACTGTGGCTTGTTGCAATGTTTACATCCTGGATGTAGATTTCTCCTCCAGTACTTAAACATGAATTGAGCTGTAGAGAAGACTCTGAGTACAGCCCCATTCATGTTTATGGGGAACCTCTGGAAATGTGCAGACAGTGCTGTAGGAGGTTTTTGCACTCGGGATGTAAACTCTGCATGTGCACTGCAGCACACCTGATTGGCTCCTAGTTCTACCTTTACCACTCAGGTACATGCGCCAGTTGCATTAAACATTATATTTAAAGTACAACTTTTTTTTTCTTTTTTTTACAAAAACCTCAGAACCCCCCCACCACTGGCTCCCTAGGCCTCCAACCTTAGTTCATATTTATCTCTCTGTGATGGTGGTGGTGTTAACATGTCAAGGGCAGAAATGTCCTCTGGCACTGGCCATGATTGCACATAGATGTAAATGGGCTGTACTCCTAGTGTCTCTTTACTGTAGTATTGTTCCATTCATGTCTATGTGGAATTGCTGCACAGGCTCAGCCAACGTCGCAATAGATTTCTACACTCATAATGTAAACCCCATGGCAGGCAGCTACTGTCCCAGAGAGGTAAGTATTCACCAGGGCAGGGGTGTCACAAGGCCAGGTGTCACCCAGTGCGGACATCATTATGTTGCACGTAATGCCGTCAATGTGGGCCGCACCACCCTTGTGATGCCACTGCACCAGGGTAGACATTTTCTAGGTTACAATAGTTTGGGAGGCTAGGGGTTGTGGTTTAAATGGTACACAGAATAGCAGGTACAACGGCCGAAGTGAGCCAAGGGATTAGCCGAAGCTTTGGCTTAATCCTTTGGCTCAATAGTGAACAGCCTGTGTAATTGCAGCGCCTGCAGCTTGTGTCATAGCGAGCTGTGTCGGCTGACTGGCCCCTCTGTTGCCATTGCGCCTGTGCAGCCTCACAGCTTGCACACCCCAAAAGCCGTCCCTGATAGGGATAACCCCCTTTCAGAAGATAACATCCTCAGGGTACCTCTACTCTTGTGTACTGCCTTCTCTCACACCAGCCTATATGGAAGCGATGTGCTGCCACAGACATGGCCACACAAAGGTTTCTGGAAAGTGGCTAAGAGCACAGCCATGGCCCAAGCAAAGTCCTGAGTTGTACATACTTTCCAACTTAGAGTGGTACTGTGTATATGTCATTTTTCTGTGGAACATATTTTTAATACTCTTCCCTACCAGCAGTATATTTTACTTTCTTGCATCTCATCATGTAAACTAGAAATGATTTGCCATGTTGTGCTTGTACCCAATAATTTTTTCTTATTTATTACATTCACATGCAGATCTTTTTAAGACAGTCGTTTAAAATAGCTTCTGAGATTATTTTCAAAATGTCTAAATTACAGGTTCATGACCTTATATACACAAGAATAAACTCAGGATTCATCTTCTACATTCTTCTAGTGACAGAATGCTGCCGACAGCTTGGCAGGGAAATTATAACTTAATTACTACTGTACTGAGACTCTTCACTAGGCAGGTAAGTGGTGTGAACCTGAAGAATAGTTTCAGCCGGCATTAATGCAGGCACTGAGGTGTTCATTCACCAAGACCTTATTTAAAAAAAAATACCGTGTGTTATCATTATTTTTATTATTATTATTATTTTGGACAGTGGTTACACCTCCCATGGCACTACTCAAAGCATTAAACAAGTTAATTACACAGCTGCAGAGTAGGCATATAAAGTATACAAAGTTGTAAAGAAATATTTATTAAGTAATATAAATTAGGAGTAAAAGACCTACTCCGAAAAGCTTACAATATGTACTGTATAGCTTACAATATGTACTGTATATATCACTGCTGTTCTGAGTAGCAGGATCTAAGGATCTATGTTGACGTGTTTGTATTTCATCAAAAATGTACAAATACCACCAACAAAACCTGCTACAACCCACTTACAGAGCAGAGGATCACCAATATAAATGGTGTAACAAATAAATATGTTATAGCAAGGTGATGCTAAGTTCCACAAGACCATATGAAAATATGGACTACCCTTGTTGTTTCTGAACCTTTCATGCTGTACATCTATAGGTCAAGATGAAATTGTATGTACATGGGTAGAAAATTGGCTGTGAGAACGGACCCAGAGGGTAGTGATAAATGGGGCATTCTTTAAGTAGGGCAAATGTTGGGAGTGGGGTGCCCCAAGGTTCAGTCCTGGGACCAATCCTGTTCATCGTATTTATCCTTGGCATAGAGATTGGACTAAATAGCTCAATTTTGTTTTTTGCGGATGATACTAAACACTGCAGAGCAGTAAATTCCAAACAGGAGACATTCGCACTACAACAGGACCTAAGCAAAATTGGGGCATGGGCTACAGGATGGCAAATGCTATTTAATGTTGAAAAATGTAAGGTTATGCACATGGGAGTAAAGAGCATGTGCGCAAACTACTACTTGGGGGGTAATACTTTAAGAAAGTCAGACATAGAAAAAGACCTGGTGGTCCTCATAGACCAGATTTAGCAATAGTAAGCAATGCCAAGCAGCAGCCAGCAAAGCTAACAAGATACTGGCATGTAATAAAGGAGAACTATGGGGTCAGGGCTTTTCCCCATAGTTCTCTTTAGGGTAACGGGAGGACACAAACTAGCGTCCTCCCGTTACCCTAAGCTCAGTATACCGCCAGCTACAGCTCGCGGTATACTGAGTTGCCACAGCCTGAGTGGATCCCGACATCGATGTCGAGATCCGCCCAGCAGAGCCAGCTGTACCCGCCCCCTCCCCCGTTCGTTCCGCCAGTCAGCGCTGGCGGATCGGAGCGTGGAGGGGGGAATCCAGCCTCTCCCCTGTCACGGCAGAGAGCTGTGACAGGATCGAGAGGTGAGCGAACACCGGTATATGTTCGCTCACCTCCCGATCTACTGAGCCGACCTGTGACAGTCTCATTAAAAGACTGTATTCAAAATCTTAACCTATTCACCTTAGAAAAGAGGCGATTAAGAGGGGACCTTATTGCAGTCTTCAAAATCATCAATAGGTACCACAATATTAGGAACAAGCTGTTTAATCCCAATACTGTATTGAGATCCCGGGGACACAGCAAGAGTTTAGAAGAGAAGGGGTTCAATCTTAGAATTCGCATGGGGTATTTCACTGTGAGAGTAGTGAAAGTTTGGAATTCCCTCCCACAGGCGGTGGTATCTGCGGATAACATTGATAAATTCAAGAAACTTCTGGATGAGTTTCTTCTTTCGCAGAATCTACAGGGATATGGGAAGTGTTACAGCAAAATAAATACACACACACACACACACACACACATATAGGTTGAACTGGATTGACCTTGGTCTTTATTCAACCTTACATACTATGTTACTGAACAGGGAACAATAAATAGCTTTGGAATATAAAATACACCAGCTTCACATGCAGACATAATAGTTTGGACTGTGTTTAGCATGTGAATAAATGGTGATTTATTGCAGGATTTCAGGCTTGTGTAAGTGGGCGCTATTGTCTATGCAACCCTTTACATTTGAAGGTAGCATTGGTCAAATGCATTGATTTGAATGGAAACTGCAGTGTTTCACAAGAAAAGACTGTGTTTGATCCCCTTTTCCTGCAATTGAAACACACTGTGTAAGGACATACTACATCCACAGAAGTGCAACACAATGCAAAACAAGCCAAATGCAGCCTCTGCACTTCATCAAAACTGCTTTCTTAAATCAATGGGAATCTTCTTACCTGATGTGCATTTCAAATGCCCATCTACATGAGCTCTTAAAGAAGAACTCCAGGTAAAAATGTATTAACCCTTGCAGTGGGGCTACCCCCCACACTGCAAGTGTTAACTGCTCATGTGTGTCTAGGTAAAAAAAAAAGTTATATTCACCCAATGCTTTGAGCTGGCTTGTTCTTACCGGTTCCTAGAGGCTCTCTCCCAATCCTGTGCAGTGGTCTAAGGTCCTGTAAATCACCACGTCTATGCACTGTGTATAGACGTGAGGATGCCGAGCAAGATTCAAATGCTGCAGCAGAGGAGACAGGCTGGAGGGAGCGCTGTGATAGCTGGTTGGCAAGGAACTTTCGCTAAGTATAACTCTTATTTTAGCACCAAGACAAAAACAAGCACTTTCCAGTTTCCCTGGAGTTCTTTAAGTCAATTGTTGTAGTGTGTCAGAGATTTGAGTTATCGAGGAGATGGTAGATCGTAATTTTGAGACAGCTATAACCCAAATGAGTTGGAATTTGTGGAAAAGCCACCACCATATATGATATGTTGTTCCTTTAAATTCAAAACACCTCCAAAAGATCTGTTCACCTCTGATTGGTCTGGAGACATGTATTTAACTGCTATATGTTACATACCTGGAGTCAGTGGTAAGTAAAATAAATTTTTTTTCCAGTGTGAGGGGTCAGTGGGAGGAAAAATGTTTGGGGGCAGTGGGAGGAAAAAAGGCCAAGCCTAAGTAGTCAGTGGGAATAAAAGTGCCTAGCATCAATGTCCATAGAAGGAAAGATTCTTTCAAATAAGTGGTCAGTGGAGAGAAAACAGGCCCTGCACCAATGGGAGGAAAAATTGCCCTGTGTCAGTTGTCAGTGGGAAACAAATTGCCTGCCATCAATAGAAGGAGAAAATGTCTGCAAAGGTGATCAGTGGGAGGACATAATGACCTGTTATCAGTGGGAGAAAAAAAAAATCCAACACCAGTGGTAAAAGAGAGGAACAAATGCACAGCCTCAGTGGTCAGTGGGACAAAACAAATGGCTGGCTTCAGAGTCAGTGAGAGAAAGGATGCCTTGATGTCAGTAGTGATCAGTAGGGAAAAAGACAAAAAAGGCATTGGTGTCAGGAGGTTAAAGGAAAAAAATGCATAGGCTTCGTTCACACCATACTACTGCACTATGTTCCAAAAAATAGTCCTTGTACTTTTTTGGTGCATTAGGCATTCCATTCAAATAACTAGGCCATACATTAACAGGATTTTTTCCTTACCTGTAAAATCTGTTTCCTGCTTCTCACAGGAAACAGGTAGCTAATTCTTAGACCACTTGGTTATGCAGCTACCTTCTGGTGATTGCACACTGGCAAATCAATCAAGCTGCAGGTCAGCCCTTGTAACTTCTCCCACTCTCAGCCTGCCTCAGTTTTGTAGCTAGCAATACAGAGTGGATAACACAAAATAGAGGGGAGGATCCTGTGTCCCACGATGTACTAAAATAAACACATTTTTACAGGTAAGATAAAAATCCTGTTTTCGTGATCATACACACGATGCAGGGAGTTAAATTCTTATATCACCACTGGAGCGTTCTAAAGCAGTCCAACAGAGAGGTGGGTGATAAAGCAAATAATGGCTAACAGCCCAAGAAAAACCAGAACTCCAAGGGGGAACAGAGGTGTGCCCATGGATTACAGGGCTGCCTGCAGGACATGGCATCCACAGTGCCCTGAACATCCACCCGGTAGAACTTGACGAAAGTGGGAAGTGATGAACAGGTGGCAGCCTAATAGATTTGGTAAATTTAAGTCTAATGCTGAAAAGCCCAAGAAGCGCTAAACACTTCTGGTGGAGTGTGCTGTGACTGGAAAAAGAGGAACTCTGCCCCTTCAGCTTGTAGGCTGTGACATGGGCTGATGGCCTCTTCCTGGACAGTAGGGTCCAAACATGGGAGTGGAGAAAACGGCAAGTTCTTCTGTGGTGAATACACACTGGACATGGTTGTCTCCAAGACCAAGCCTAGGTCCTCCAAGTAATAGGAAGGTTCCAACACTGATCTCTGGAGGTTCAGGATCCATGGGAAGCCCTGTAGGGTCTGTATTGTCCACTGAATGTTGAATGACAGGGCTGAGGCTGACTGCTCTCTAAAGAGCAGGTTGTCCAAGTACACCACTATAAGGATCCTCTGGGAGCAAAGCATGGCCAAGACAGGGGCCAGAACCTTGGTGAACACCCTGAGTGCTGTGGACAAACTTAAGGGAAGAGCAACAAATTGGAAATGGCCACAACAAAACACAGGAAGTGATGGTGGGCAGAAAAAAAAAGAAATTTCCTGGATGAAGGAAAAGCTGAAGATTTTCAGGTCTAAGATAGGGTGAACTATCCCTTGGCAACAGTGAACATACTAAAGTAAAACAATTCTGCCTCCGAAAAAGGGACTAAAAGAAACAAGCTGACTTAAGAGTAGTATATAAATCCACCTGTCTTTGAAGGTATTTAGGCAGACTTGACAACAGGAAAAATGGAAGGAGGCAGGGAGCGAAACTCCAGCTTGTAGCTTTTGGCAACAACACTCTGAAACCAGGCGTTGGGAATGTCTAGCGTCCAGAGATGGATCCGGGGGCCCTGGCCATAGCCTTGGACCAGACGGCCAAGGTCTGACAAGCTGCCACAGAGGGAACTGTGGGTTTCATAGCCAGGCCTGCAAGGGCAAATAAGGCTGTAAAAAAGGCTTCTACCTTCTTGTCCAAATTATCCTTCAAAACAGAGGCATCCTCTACAGGAATTGTAATGGTCTTGTACAGGCAGGAGATGGCAGTGTCAACGGTAAGGACAGCCCACCACCCAAGGAAGCCATCCTCGATAGGAAACAAACCACTAAGGGGAGAGAACAGTTTCCCAGGGTGATCCCAGTCACCATACAACACCGGCTGTAAAAGCAGGTGAACTTGAAAGCTCTTAGAAGATTTAGGCATTTTCAAGGACCCCATACATGTGACCTCCCTAAGGCAGTTCTAATTATGAACAAGTGCAGACTACTTTCACAAGAACATAACCATGTCCTTTAGCTTAGGTGAGATGTCAGGGGACACGTCTTCCTCATGAGAAGACTCCTAGACCTCCCAGAGGGGGTCTCTGAGGGAGCAGAAGAGGGGGACTGCTTGCAGCCCCTATGGCTAGAAGTATTAAAGAGATCAACTATCTTCCCCATAAAATTTACCATAGAGGTAGTACATTTCTCTCTGAATAGAACATCCGAGGAAGGTGGTCTAGAGAAAGCAGAGGAGGGGAAAAGGGGTATGGCATAAGGAGCGCTGTTTCAGCTGAAGGCTTGTGCAGCAGTGTGGTGAAGAGCCCTTAGGAAACCTTTGCAGAGAATAGCAACAGCAGCAAAGCATGTGGCTAGCTGGAAGAGCATTACAGAGTGGAGAAAATGGTGGGCGCGTGCATAGTACAATGCCCAGGGAGGAGCTATGCAGGTGGTATTCCTGGCCCCTAGGCCACAAGGGAAGCCTAATTTTAAAGCTATACACCACCTTAAAGTGTGACTCCAAACTCCTTCTGCAGCTTTAGATTTAACCCTATTAGGAGGCTGAGACTACCACCTGGGGCCATTGGTTACCGGAGAAGCTTTTTGATCCTTCCACAGATGCAGCAGCCTTCAGGGAAGACATATCGATCTTCACCCTCTGGGTGGGTATACCCCCCTAGGTGGGTCTTCAGGGTCAGGGCTCCATTAAAGGACCATGGCCCAGGACCTGTACCCTGCCACTATCCACACATGCTACTCAAAAGGTGCCAAGGAGGATGTCCAACACAGGATCCAGTGCCTGAGTACATTACAGATCAGTCCTGCATATTCCTTCCGCTGGGGTCCAGGTACAGTCCGATCCAGATAGCTGCTGGAGGCACTGAGTGGCTTAGATCAGCAATACTGGAAGCTTGTTTAAAAATCAATAAAAACTAGTGAAAAAGAGTACTTTTTTTCAGAGCTGAGAGAAGACATCACCTAGCAAAAATGAATGTCCCACACTGCTGCTCTTGTTCCACCACCTGCTGCTGCCAGAATTATGCACCAACTGTCAGTTAGGAGATTACTTTGCCAAACAATTTCTGCAAAGTGTTCGAACCAGGTGGTGGAATGAGCATCCTGACCCTTGGCTCTGAGACGGAGCCCAAATTCATGTGCTAAAATCCGAGGACAGAGATGGTACTGAATGTGACAGTGTTTATCTGCAGACTGAAGGCTTTTATTTTTTAATTGAAGCCTCCAGCCTGCATGTGATCAGTATGTCTTAGTTAACATAGTGATAACATAATTAGGAACCACTCTGATTGGATTTAAAAAATCAGTGGAGAACGGAGTAGTTAGTGTCGGTTGCTGGCTTTCTAAGGCGAACATTTATAAATCTATCCCTAGCCCACGGCATCACTGTTTTAAGCAGCACATGTATCACTGTACAAAGGCAGTTCATTGTGTACATAAATGCAAGCTTGAATGTTTTGGCTCAGCGTTTACAGAAAAAGTCATGCAATTCTTAAAAATCTTGATTGCAGACATAAACATGAATAACACTTTTAATTGTGCACCAAAACGGCTCTCCACAAACTGCATTTGTATCGGTGAACTGTTAGAACATTTCCGTTCACTAAGAATAAAAACATAGTGGTATCTTCATAACTTGCCCTAGACAGTAGATAGCAATAGACAGTGCTATTGCTGATATGTACGTTATGATTTTTTGTCCAGAGTTAATAGTTAATAGCTAAGCTCTCAACTCCATCTCTAACCAGTCCTGATGTGTGCAGTGACACATGACACAGGAAGAGCTGAAGTGCCCAACAGTCTAGCCTCACCATCTCTATGCTGTGGGAAGCGTAGCATGGCAGCACTCATTCGTGTAATAACTGGATTTTGGAGTACAGACTATAACAGAGCTTTTGGTCACTAATTATGGACCACTGAGCTGTTTATAAGCTGAAACGTCCTATTTGGCAGCAGTTTCTGTAAACACTGGTAATGTAGAGGGTTGCTCTAAGGAAATAGCCGATCACATGTACATTTCTTGAAACAACATTGTGTGATAATCTTGAGTAGCCAAAGGAACTCATTAATGATAAGAGTGCTTAGCGGCAGACAGACAAAAGGTAGTCTGTATGACTTAAAAAAATAATCTGCCTTTGGTACTAGAGTTGTACAGTGATGATTATGCTGAAACATGACAAATGAATCAGTACATTGTGTGTCTTGATAACACTTCCTAGATACTACAATGACAGAACTTAAGCCTTTCCTTGCTGTAGGGCTTCAGCCACTCTTAGATCTCTTCGCTGGCTTAAGGTATGAATTAGAATCCAGTGTAACAGTTAAATATGAAATATAATTGTCAGGTTTGGAAAACTGTTACCGCACTGTAATTGCGTAAATTAAAGAAACAACAACAAAGCACAGAATGGAAAGTTGCTATAAAGCAGTGGAAGAAGATTTAAGGAATAATACTAGCTTTGTTCTGTGGCGCCTGAAATCTGACCAATCCCCAGTAGTCAGCAGTAAGATAAAACACTCAGTAGGATGTTTCCCTCCCGGTTCCGGAGATTCGGAGGGTTCTTTGATAAGCCACACACAAAGAAAGACATGCTTCACTTTTCTACATTTTAGATTATAGAGAGAATATGAAAGGAGTATTCCCTGTACAGGACAGTGAACTTCCCATCCATCATTGAGCAGTCATAGATGAGTACAGCACTCTACTACACTGTATGGCAAGAAAACGAGATTTTAGTTTGTTCAGTCAGATTATCACAAACTGATTATTAACTAGATCATTACAAGATGCCACCATTGTAAATTTAGGTTTTACATTGCAATTAATTAGAACTCATTTTTATAGCCTTTCTTTAATAATTTTGTTAAATAGTTAAATTACTCATATTACAAACTTAGCACTTTTTGGTCCTGAAAATAGAAAGCTACCTATCAGAAACCTTGTTACTTTACAGTTTAATGTAGGTTTAATAATATTTCGTAACGTAAGAGACTAGCATGAACATAGAAAAGTTTCAAATAGTGATAATGTAATGACCCTTCATTTATATCCCCATCCCCAGTGTAGGAAAGTCCATACCCCTTACAAACAATATCAAGATTTAAAGGAGAACTATGAGATGAGTGATTTCCACTCACCTCATAGTTCTAAGCCGACCTGTGACAATGAGACTGTCACAGGTCGGCTCAGTAGATCGGGAGGTGAGGGAACACATACCGGGTTCCCTCACCTCTCGATCCTGTCACGGCTCTCTGCCGTGACAGGGGGGGGGCTGGATTCCCCTCTCCCCGCTCCGATCTGCCAGCGCTGACTGGCGGAACGGACGGGGGAGGGGGCGAGTACAGCTGGCTCTGCCTCTAGATAGGCAGAGCCAGCTGTCACTCACGCAGCTGGGCGGATCCCGTCATCTAAGTCGGGATCCGCTCCAAGTGCGGCGTCTCAGTATACCGCGAGCTGTAGCTCGCGGTATACTGAGCTTAGGGTAACGGGAGGACGCTAGTTGGTGTCCTCCCGTTAGCCCAAGGAGAACTATGGGGAAAAACACTGACCCCATAGTTCTCCTTTAAATAGAATTCCATTATGGCAGACAAGATAATGAGCAACCTTCTTTCAGGACTTTGATGATACTCTATCCAGTGAGCATATATGATAGACTACATTAATATATAAAAGAAGCAGAATTTTGTTAATACAGAAAAAATGTAATTGCAGTATACAGTGTTAAAATCTTTAATGAATCCATCTCTCAGGTCTACACCCCATCAACCTCATCCAAATCAGAATGTCAACAGAGCTGATTATCTCTAAGTACTACTGCATATACATATAGAGTAGTGTTTTCCCTTAAAGGTCTCCTGGAGGAGATGGGGATGCCATAAACTATACATGTGTCATGGATCATGGGCATGTTCTTCAGAAGATGAAAAATCACAATTGCTGGAATAAAAGCATACATACTCCGCTGAAGAGAGCCTATAAGTTGAATGGCAGAGGAGGGGCTGAAGGGAAGGAGCAATCTCTGTAAGCCTCAAGCCTCCAAACCATAGATATCAAGAAAATGGAAGGACACACAATCATATCCAAGTTGCAGTATTGGCTGTGCAATAAAGCACAATTCCTTATATCTAATGTGTTCACATGCTGTAATGCTTTTTCCTCCAAAAAGGTAGTTACATTAATAATCCACTTGGCAAAAAAGATATATTCAGTTCCACTAGAGCAGTGCTCCCCAACCTTTTATCGCCGCGGACCGGTCAACGTTTGATAATTTTACCACGGCCCGCTGAGGGGGGGACGTTGATTGTTTATATTTTAGATTGGAATCACCTGTCCCGATAAATCCATATTTCAAGTAGGACTCATGGTATTGTCTGTTAAAAGTTACATGTTTCTTTGATGTTGAAGGCCCTTCTTCTGTCTCTTCACTGGGCCTTTTCTTTTCCCCAAGGACACTTTCTAACGATGTCTGTTTCGTACTCATTGTTGCTAATTTGTGGGTTAAATTTGAGCAAACACAATATACACATACACCAAGCACTGTTAAACATGAGAAAGTACCGGTGAACAGAGAGAAGAGCGATACACACCTTCTCTTTACCAAAGCTACAACGCCACTGCCGCTTGCATCCGCTCAGCTCCAGACGTCACCTAAAACCGCCCCGATATCGCGATATTTTGCGCATGCGGGGTATTGGTGCGGCTTTAGGTGACGTCTCTCAGGTCCCGGTTAACCTCTCGTCCTGGAAAGTCGGACAAACCCGAGAGAAATACACCACAGTAAATAAAATGGAAATAATGTAATGTTCCTTGGGCGGCCCGGTACCATTTGATCCACGGACCGGTACCGGTCCGCGGGCCCGGGGATTGGGGACCACTGCACTAGAGGGCTCCACTAATCTATTAGAGCACAGCAGTGGATCCTTAGTCATGCCTCTGTTTCTAATCCACCATACTGTCATAAAATGTGAGTGGACATCTTGCTAAAGCCATAATGGAGAAAAGGTAATTCACATCTCATTTACTTCACAAAACAGTCAAAGTATGTGGCAGTGACAGGAATCTTCTCCTTCCTGGATTGAAAAATCTTCCTTTGTGTCTCCCTGGCTAGAAATTTTAAAGTTTGAAGTTAGAGTTTAAATAAGGTGATCAATAGGAAGAAACCACTTAGATTGGCCACAAACTGACAGGGAGAGAATGGTGTAGTACTGATTGGCTGCAAAGGTCATATAAAAAAAAAACGTTGGGTTCAGGCGATACCTAAAGATGCCAGACCAGTGTAAAAATGGTTCCTTATAGAAAAAAAAACTACCAGCTCAGACACATGCCTTACATAGGTGATAGTGACAAGGAACGCAACCTTATAAGAGTGGAAAGGGAAATATTCCTGATAAGTTTAAAAGGTGGGCTTTGAAAAGCTGACAGAAGCAAATTTTTATCCAATGGAATCACAAGTAAATGCACAGGGTGCTCTACATGAGAAACAACTGGAACACATGTCCTAAAGAATGGGAGGCTAGCAGTCCCTGTAACAATATTGTAAATGCTGGGATCTGTCAACTGATGGTATTCAGGGCCAACTATTGATCCAGGCTTGATTGCAAAAAGGTGAGGATTCTTCCCATGGAGCATTTCCTGGGATAAAAGTTTCTTTCCCAAGACCAAGTGAAGTATGCCTTGCTTTATTAAAACAGGATACTGCCGGATCTATGGTGGAGATGGCCCACTTCCTAATAAAGGACTCCTCATACAGGTATAATGCAGCCATATTTTTTGAAGGCGTGAACAACTGATCAGGAGTCTCCCAGTCCCTATAATGGGTGTGTGGGACTAGCGGGTGCATCAGGAATGTTTTGGTAGTCTTAGGGCCTCCCCAGAGATCCCAGACAGGTAGCATACTAGTAGAAGCAGCAGACTGATCTTCCAGTTTCAAAGTGGTATGCACTGTGTCAAAAGAGCCAAAATGGTCTCCTTAAGCCTGAGTGTGGTGCCAGTGGCCTGCGACTCCTCAGGGGTCTGAGACTCAGCATCAGACAGAGCCTTTGCGCTAGAAAGCTCAGAGGCTACTAAGGCCGCAGGCAGATTAAAAACTGATTCTGCATGGGAAGACATGAAAGCATGCTTGCTCCCTTTGTGGTCAAAGTGGCTGCAAATTGTTACCTCAAGCTTAATGGTGGGAAGAAGAGCACAGAGCGTGTGCCTGTAACACTTCCCCTAAGGGATTAGGTTATCTGTGGGGAAAAAAACAGGAAAGAGGTAGCTTCAGATGCTTTGCCTACATGGCCTACTCACAAGGTGAGTCTTCAGAGACTGGATCACACCAGAGGCTGTGAGATGGCTCTGGACCCTGAAAGAGCTAGATGGCTAATTAACACACTAATGTCTGGAAAAGGTTGCAATGTAAAACCTAGTGCCCGAAAGCCACATTTCAGGCTAGCCCCGCAATCACAGCGGGATCCAGGTATGGCCTCCAAAGCTACTGCTAAGCTGCGCATGGAGACTAGCTTAAGCAGCTTGTAGAAGAATCTTGACTGAAGAACACAATCATTTTGAATGTAGAAAAAAATGTCTAACAAGAAAACCAAAACGTTTTTCTCAGTAGAGAAAAGATGTCCATCCTCCTAGGACACTATCAAAAAAAAATGAGGCATGCTGGTAGTGGGAGGGGTTATTCCGGCCTGTTTGTTTGCCAATATCCAGTGGATATGTATGTACGGTATGTAGAAAAATCTACTTCTTACAGAAGAGCAAGTATAAAGCAAATAAAGAACAAGCTGATTCAGTGGGGTTGATTTACTAACCTTATAAACACGCCACGAACAAGTATACACCTCTGTAGTGTGTTCCCTCCCAGCATGATCTATTGGTGGAATCTAGACACCTTTGTAGTGTGTACACACCCAGCAGGCGTGTTGTGCAAAGCCCTGCATGACTTGCAAGGTGATGTTGTGTAAATTAGCTCTACATTGTGTTGCTTGCGTTGAATGCAGGAATGTAAATGCATGAGCTAACCATTTTTGTCTAAACTGTGAAGCAGCATTATATATGCATCATGTGCATGCTTTTTCCATATATGGCATTAGTGGAAATATGCTTTTAGAGACTTTTTGGTTAATAAATACGTTTTGCTGTGTAAAAATCACACGCACCTAGTGCGTGCGTGTGTTTAGGTTAGTAAATCATCCCCTGTATGTCAATAAAAAATCTTCATCACAGCATTAAATACAATTTTTTTTTTAAAGAGCATGATGCTACCTTTCCTTTCCATAGAACACAATATATTTCCTTATTACCTTTCCTTTCCATATAACACAATTGTTTCTGAGTCCTGTGTCTCTAAATGAATGAAAAATACATTTAATTTTTTGCCTCTGCTTTGGCAAACATTACCAAAAATACTGTAAAAAAATGTTACAGGCTCATATCAACAGGCTCCCTCCACATTGCCAATGAGAAGATTTACTATGCTTTGTATCAACAGAGAATGGTTATATCTTGTAAACACAGGAAAATAATGCACAAAAAAATACGGTTCTACTGAATGTATGGAAGATTTAATAAAGAACATCTCTGTAAACAGTCATATTATATTTTTAACCAACGTTCATTATGTATATGGTTGCTGTACAATATACCAATATGCTGTGAGCAATCTGACTGTTGAATAGAAAGTAAAAAAAATTGATTTTTTTATTTATCGCAAATTGTTTTTCCCTTGAGTTTATTAAGGAACACAGAGTTAATTCTCAGTGTAATACTGCTGCCTGTAGGAGATTGGACAGTAGGAAAAAACAGTTAGTTGGCCAGATGCAACTCCTCCCACTCTCATCGTGCACCAGTTTTGTGGAAAAGCAATAATAGAAGTGGCTCATAAAGAGAGGGGTGGGCCTGTGTCCCTTAATGAACTGCAAGAAAAAGATTTTTTAGGGTAGGTAAGAAAAACCTGTTTTCTTTATCATTCATTAGAGGACACAGGGTTAATTCTGAAACAAGAGGATTGTCCAAAAGTAGTCCAACTGAGGGGTAAGTAACACAGCAAACGAAACATTAAGAAGCCCTCCAACACAGCTCTTTTTGAGCTGTTAGATTTATGGTTCCTCACTGAGGGATGATGAACACCACACCTGTTAAATTGTCTAACTGAATCTGGGTCAGATTAACCTGCAATCAAGAGGTTCAGCACTGAAGGGATAATAACCAAATCGCTCCAGTATACTGATTGGAAGAAGAGCTTCCTCTGGCAGCCAAGTCAAAGTCAGTCCTCTAAAAGCATATTTTCTTCAGCCTGTTAGCTGGTGCCCATCGTAAGAATCTTTCAGACCAATGGAAGGAAAGATTTCCCAACTCCAGGGCTGGATTTGTTAGCAACCAGGCCAGGGATAATCTAGCCCTGGGTATCAGGTGCATGCAACTGTTCAGTGCTGATGCCTTCTTGTCCCATGCTGACAGAATGTTGAGCGGGAGAGTACCAGAACAGGACCCAGGGGACTTGCCTCATGCAGACAGCCGCTGTACCTTTTGGGACAGGGTTCCACCAGCGTGTGTAGTGAGGCCCTGGACTTATAAAGCACTCTGTAGCTGGCTCAGATAGTACACCAGGTCTCTGAAAAGAGCCGCAAGCATAGTCAAGTGTCCTAGAGACACATTACAGGCCAGGGCGCATCTTCAGGAATGCAGGTTCAAAGTACAGCATTTAAGGCTAAGGCTATGAACCACCCGATAACTACAAGAAATGTGCTCTCCTTCTCTGCTATAAGCAAAGAAGCTTGAATAAAAAAAAAAGGTCCAGTGGAAAGGGTTTGCTTCTCTTAGAGAGATAAGATGCCCATTAAACTAAGACACTAACATAAACTGGAGCATGATGGTAATGGAAGGGGTTAAATCTGGTTGACTAACAACCTTGTTAGCTAGTGTCCAGTGTTCTGTAGGCAGCAGTACAACACTCATCTCAGAAATAACCCTGTGTCCCCAATGAATGAGAAATAAAAAATGAAGATACATAATTGGGTCCAACATAGCAGCTTTAGGTAAAGGAAAATGAGGGCAAAAAAAAGTTAAAGTAAATTTGCAAAATGCTTCTGCATGCAGTACTTGTGTACACTGCTTATAGTTATTATCATACTCCATTTTGTCTTACAATGAATATAGCCACCACTACAGAGAAACTCAAAAAGCAAGAAGGACAGTCAGAATGGAGGAACCTGGGGATAAAACCATTTTTAGTTCTATTATTTTCCCAAAATAGTTCATATTCCGCCTGCTGCAACTGCTCCATCCTCCATATTGTTTGCAGCCAAGATAAATGTTTGTGAAATATTCTTTAAAAACGTTTTAAAGACTTCAGATGAGCTTCTGGTATGATTCGAAAATGTAGACGTATAAGGCCTTTGGCACGTGTTGATTTTTGCCCCATCTCTCTTTTGGTATATTCTTTATACAAACTAGAGGAGAAACACAAACCAGAGTAGGACACAGTGAACAGCTTATGGCCTTACTTCTGCTTTGCAGAGAAATACTCAAAGCTAGAATAGAACGATCTGCATTTGTCTAAGCTCTGGATTCTGCCTGAGCACCTGAGACCCATGAAAGGGAGTTCTGCACCCCTTCAAAGAGAATTAATGTGTTACTCTGCCTTCTCTCCTGAGATTTGTTTCACTGGAATGGAATGTGTGCTAATGCCTATTGTTTAGCCCTAGATAAATTCAAGAGCAGGGAATTTGGGTTCGGTGTTGCTGACACAGGTTTCCGGCTGCCATACAGATCCTGGTTTCACTGCTCAGTGAATATGCTGGTCCCAAGTCAGGAATTCACAGGGTACTAAAGGTACCAGGAAGACATTCTTAAATGGTAACTTCCATATTTCTGTCTTAATAGGTTCACCTTGAATGCCACATATAAAACATTAAATGTAGTTTTCTGATTGAAGACAAACATGAAAAGATGATCACAGCTTTGTAAATGTACATATAAAGTACATACTGAATAATGAGAGCTCTTCTTTAAGTTACACAACAGTATAAGTAATTTTCCAGGGTAACGGCTAATAATATTATTATGATATATTGTCTGCAGCAGTACAACACTTTACATAGAATGGGGACTCTGTACAAACATGATTAGTTTAATTGTTACATTATAAAAATACATTGCATGCAGTGTGATCACAGAAACAACTTATAGGAAAACTGCAAAAATATCCCTGAATGATTTCCATTTACAATTTGTGTCCTTTCCAGTACTAGCTGTTTAACCGAACGAATTAAACCAAAGACAGGCAAACAGAAGGGTACTGTGAAATTGTAACATTATACAGAATATGGTGTATACAGCAGACTTTTCATCCATGAACACATGTGCAAAATTATGGTTGCTTACACTGTGATGCCATGCTACTAGACAATTAAGTTCTAAAATGCTTCAAGTGATTTACTCTTGATGAAACAGTTGTGCTGCTCCCTTCAGGTCCACCTTGTGGAACTTAGTGCCAAACTGAAGAAAGTCAGCCATTGTTTACATTGCAGCCAGTCAAGACCCCCTCTCATGTGAGTCTCCATCTTTCTTGGCTATCAACCCCTTGAATTCCATTTAGTTCAGTATTAGCCAGCCAGACAGTATACATTCCGTGCTTTTAAACTTACTGGCTCACAATTATAGCTTTACAACCTACCATCATTTTTTCAAAAATGCCCATTTCAGATTTTCTAAATACATTGGATAATTTATTTTCCAAGACTTGACCAATACCCGCACAATATATGGGGAAGACACCTGAAAACCTTAAGCAGATGGATGATGTGTATAAAGATTCTGTCTATAATTTTCTACTGAACTGTCACCATCTATATTGTACTGGTAACTTACACCAGCAGCACCGGTTAAGATAATATCATATCAGTTAATTTGCAGTATACATTATGTTTTTTTGTAATTATTGTTTTAAAGTGACCTCCATCATAAAAATAAAGTATTATAAGGCAGTGCTTTTAGATTGACTTTGAAAACAGCATATTTCTCAATATTGCATGGTGAAACAGATTCTTAAAGTGACCAATGGTGCATGTTTGACTGTCATTTGTTGTGATTAAAACAGTGCAAACACAACTGGCTACAGATAGGCCCACAAAGCCAAATTATTCAGTGTACCCACAATCCAATTTTAAAATTTTCCCTGTGTTTATAAGCACAGAAGAGTTTTAGGAGAGATCATAAATACAATTTCAATATATACCATATCTACTGTGTCTTACAATGTAATATTTGCCAGTGCCCTGGCTTGTAGGTGGGTTAGATCATTTCACCTTGGTACCAAGATGCTTCAGCGGTATTCAGAACAAGTTTTCCAAAGCCATGAAAATGATAAGGAATAGGTCGGAAGAGTTCCTTGTGCCCCCCTTTCAGTGCTGTAAAGTACAGAAGTATTGGCTTGTGTTGCTTAGATCTGCGGAGAGGGGACAGTCAGTAGACCAGTTGGCTTCATCTTGTTAATTCCACCATCCAGAATACAAACTCGAGGATATCCCAATTTCACAAGATGTGCTGCAAACTGTAGGAAAAACAATATAAAAACTGCAGTTATAATTTTGAGATGTGCAACTTGCATTACAATGGGATTATCCAAATGTATTTCAGGGTTTAGCTTCTGCTGTTTTCATACAATACAAAATTTCAAATGACCCCAAATGACTAGTTTATTAACATTTGGCTACACGCGTATTTGTTCAAAGACCACACGTATTTGTTCAAAGACCGAATTTGATCACCCATGCAGTATCCTATGAGCATGGACTTTCTGAACTAACAACGGAGAGTAAAGCAGATATGAAAGAAGATTTCCAGGCTAGCTTTGTCCAGTTGGAGATCTCTATAAAATTGTCAGTGCCAGCAAACAAACTAATAGACTGCGGTCACAACCTGTTTAGCAGACAGGTAAATAAATATAATCAGTTTCTACAAAAAGGAGCACCACACAAACAGCAGCAATATGCGATTATATAAAATAATTTAACACAGAGTCAATAATGTATTATTGCTGTAGTACATTGAGCTCTTTCTGTCCTGGTGATATTAGTCGCATAGACAGCAAAAATAGTGTGACCAAGGTTCTAACCTTTCTCCATAGTGCTCAAGAAATGGTTTGGATGGGGTTTCATTTTAATGAGCTCAAATAATGACAATGGAATCTGCTTTTGTCAGTTCAAAAGTGACTGAGGCAGCAACAGTAGTGAATTTAAAATGTCCATCTTGCAATGTTACAAAGGGGGTTATTCACAAGAGTTTGGAGAAGGCAGGAGAAATGAACACTCTAGGACAACATAGCTGAACTAGAAAGTGAGCGGAATTGGAGAATTTTTCCAAATCCGCTATTTTGGCCTAAATTGTTCACTTCTCCTGCCTTCTCCAAACTCTTCACCCTTTTGTGAATAACCCCCAAATTGTACGTAAAAAGTAGAAATGTAGTAAGTTTTTATGAAATGTAAATGGTTGTTGGGGAAAAATATATTAGGTAGCTCATAGAATTTTAAAATAACATCCTGCACACAGTACATGCATGAGGCATGAAAAAATATAATATAGAGGCAGTCAGAAAGCAGGTCATAGGTATGCAGTGGAATGTGTAGGCAAGCATCTGCTTCATAAGTGCCAATATAGCAACTGGCTACAGTATAGCTCATACATTTCTACAGAAGGTGCAAACAGATTTGCAAGTAGACCAGCGACACAGGATCTAAATAAATGCAGCTTAGGCAGCTGTCAGGCTTCTCACACTGTGTCCTTTGTAAAGTCACAAAGTAATCACACCCTATGAGTATGTTATAGTCTTGGAATCTGTTCTTTATAGTAATGCTTTAGGGAAAGATTTAATCTTCCACCAACGTGGCTCAACCAATTTTGTGAATGTCAGCAATGTATGTATGGTTATAGTAAGATGAATGAACTGTAGTTTAACTGTTTAAAGCAAGAGAATGACCAATTGTAGACTTCAGAAATTAGAACACAGAATACAATGTTTACCAAAGCATGAAAACAGAGACTACAGCCAATCACTGATAAACCCTGGCAAACTTTAGGCTTATAATGCCAGAAAAAGACGTATGGGAATATGTTAGGTGATTTAAATACTGCTAACCACCCTTCTAATGCTGGACATACCCAGGACATCTTTAACTCTATGGGCAGGTAATGGTTACAAGTGAGCATTGCGCTGGGTGAAGACATCTTCTGATGTGCTGGAAAATTTGTCATTTGAAAGACTAAAGTTACAGATTAAAAATGTTAATTATCTCTCTTGCTGAGCTGATCCTTCCCCTTCAAAGAGTTAAGAAAGCAGATAGCATGGGTGGGTTCAGATTGCTCATATTACTTGGGATACAGTGGAAGTGTTTAAGGGCCATACAGTACTGTATATACTGAATGTACTGATAATGCCTTTTGGAAATTGCACGTACATGCAGTTGTTACAACATCTAAATGAATATCTTGAAGCGGCAGAGGCCACACATCAGTTGATTTGTTGCAAGACAAGGCCTACACGATCTGTGTCTACAGATCATTTGTACATAAACATTAGCTTTATACCCTCATTGATTTTGCTTTAACACTTTGAACAGACTACAGAACACAACACTCTTACCCTAAACACAAATTTGGCTATCATGGGTGCTATTTCTTTTCAACCAACAAAGTTGAAAATGAATCTGAAAATGAGATTAACACAAGAAAAATGGGAATGGGAAACAAAATGGGAATACACAACAGAATCCCACCATCAACATAAGCTCGGAGTGTTTGCATTGGCATTTCCTGTGTCAATTAACAATTTGACACCTACCATTCAGATTTGATTATTCTTCTCAGGATAAAATGCGCTTGGTATTCCTGTAAGTACTTCTGCTTCAGGCCTAGGCATTTGTCAGCATGAGCACCTAGCAATTACTTTGCTTTATGTCTTAATTGTTTCCAGACAAGAAAATTGATTGATCAAAGAAGCACTGACTATTATAGGTGACAGTTCATAAGAAGGCCATTTCATGACAAGAGCAAGCAAAGGTGTGATGAGTATTCACTCTGCCGCCTTTATGTGTGAGGATTGAGTTGAATCTGCAGCATCTACTATGACACCACAACATTGACAATATAAAACAGGGGATGGAGCATCTATGTCATGAGAATAATCTCCAGTTTTACTAAATACATTTACGCTTAACTCAATTCTTCCCATCCTCCTCTTCTATGTCACCATTAGCTCATAACTTCTGCAGAAAGCAGTAAATATAACTGCATAAAGAAAACAAATCACCTGTAGATGGAGGGCTGTGATCTGGAGGCCTGTTGAAGAACATGAAATCTAAGATCCTGAGGGGGAGATTAACATGAGGTTGGGCTGAGTGACAGATGAGCTGCATGGTGTCAGTGGTAGTAGCTGGTAGTTTTTCAATGCTAATTGCTAGACAACTGGAGCATGGCCAGAAATGAAACGTGGTGTTCTGAACTTATTAAGGTACATGTGTTATATGGCTGTTTAATGTTCATTGAGAAATTCTTGGGTGAATTCACTTTAATGCTTTGTGTGCATTACACATGGAGACATGTGAGTGGTAAAAAGAGCGCTTTATTCTTCTCCAACTCATTGCCCATGCTACTATTTCACACAGGTCAGTAACATCCTATAAGGCCAGTTTTCTTGTAAACACTAGCTACAGGTCCTAACATAATTATGATACCCTGGCCCTAAAACCTTCTAGTCAGTTTTGCAGATGTGCTTATATATGATTTATGATCAGTATATTTCTTTCTTTTAATAATGCATATTCACAATCAGATGAAATAACGAGCTGTACTTGGATGGAGATGCCTGAAGAAGCCTTGTAAACAATAATAATTTAAGATATTGCATATGAAGATGAGCATATGGTAATATTTCAGACTAGATCTGGATC
>NW_017306429.1:710324-794506 GCF_000935625.1 Nanorana parkeri
TGGCATCTGTAGGATAAACTAAAAAGATGCCTTTGTCACCATACATCTCTTACTGAATCCATTCAGAAATTAAAGTATGTCTAGTCAAAAATTAAAATTGTTTAATCTCACATTGAAGGTTGTCTTTTAATGAGCTATTTCCCAATAATTATTTTTCTAGTGTCATACCTGGTAATGTTGTAATTAATAGCAGTCACAGGCAACCTTCTGCTTTGAGCGACAACACTTTAAGGTGACTATGGAAATATCGTCATCATTGTCACTCAACACATTTGCCTGCCTGCACACTACTTAATATAGTGGTGAAGCTGCTTCCTCCAGTGTCTCAGTGTTATCACCGTGGAAGAAGAGGCTGGCCATTTGCATACCCAGCAGTATCACCGACACCCTTGCCCTACTTTTTACTAAATGACAGTAACCACTGGCCGCTATATGTAGTAGATACTGGAATCAGTGTTCCAGCACTGCTTCCCTTTACCCACGGCCTCATCTATGAGCACTGCGGGAGACAGAGACAGTGATGATGTGACCACCTGCAATCCCTCCAAGTGCCTGTGTTAATAACTTTGTTAACTTCAAATGGGTTTGGCATTCCCATACAGTGTATGCAGGTCAGAAAGGGGTCAATTGCAGGTCAAATGCACCTGTCAATACATTTTGAGTGAAATCAGAGGTGTCTAGGACTGATGTCAAACTCAAATCCAAAGTTTGCCCACACAGGTCCTTATAAAGGTACTTTATTGTCAGTTTCTATAGAATTATTACATGGAAGGTGTTACTACTGCCATATGTAAACAAGTAGTTATGTATAGTAGCTGTGACTGCCTCAAGGGCAATTGTATAGTAAAACTTTTCACTGTTTCTTAGGCACTTTCCAATACCTTAGAGCCAAAAATAATCCAACATACCATTAGCCACTAGTCCTAACAAAGTGCCCAGACAAAATATATGGTTTGCATTCCAATAGTTTAAACTTTCTCATTATGACAATACAAATTCAGAAACAAAAATGTCCTATAATTTAAAAAAAAAACAGAGAAACCTGAACATATGTTGGGGCCAGTGAATGTATCTTATTACTGGAGAACAGGTCAAGTTTTATCAGAACAGCTGAAGATTCTTTGTTGGAATCAGGGAGGATTTTATTATTCATAATACAGGATTTCGCATCTTGATCAAAATGGGCTCTTGTATCTGTAAAGCAATAATTATATTTATGTAGCCCTGCAGTAAAGATCCATTATTATGGGCTAATAGCGGCCCAGGACAAATGCCCTTTTTTTAATTAAAACCACCTATCCTGTAAATAAAAATGCAGTGACGTAAAACATATTCTGAATCAAAGCAAAAGTGAAAGAAAGAAACACAAAACCGCTTTTAAAACGTCCGTGTTCGTAGTGTGAAACTGCAATAGAAGCTGCCCATGAAATTCAAAAAGAAAGAACAAATGGAGCTTTAACTTGTAATGCTGGGTCTTTAGTATGCTCTTTGAAATGGAAAATTCAAGCTAATTGGAATGGAGTTGTGGTTTTAATCTCAAATTATTTACATTCTTATAGCAGCTCTTAACTTTCCTTATACCCCTCTGCTAACGCATGTTTGGCACAGTGGTGGCAACGCCATGACAAAGACTTTCATCAATGCCAGCACAGAAATAGAGCAGCAGCGGAATTATTTTTTTGATGTCCACATTCCCTACTCCTTACTAACGCCCTCAGCATCTGACTTCAAATGAACTCTGGGGATCCGCTATTAGTGTTAGGACTGACTACAATCAAGCCTGAACTTTGAAAACTGCTCCAAGTTCTTACCTAGTGGGGGACTCTGAGCAAGAGATCTGTGGGGTGGCTTTATAAAGATTTAACACTGTAAATGAACACAGCAGCCTTTTAAAGTAATTGCAGCGTAATAATCCAGGCCACGGGAATCTGAAATTCTGGAAGCGCTCCAAAATATTTTCTGTTTCATCACTCCTTAAATGTCCTCTGAATCATTATCAGTTCGAGTAAAGCCAAAATGTTTAGTGCCAATTCCGAAAAGGCAGGGGGGAAAACAGTGTCAAATGCTGAACATTCAGCAGTGTTTGTAACTCTGCAGTAGAGTGAAGTTGGGAGTTTTTTGAAGATGGAGTCACTTTAACATTATAATGCAATAACATCGATGTAGGTTGTCAGCATCAAGCATGCATATAGAAATTCCAAGGTCTGGTTCTATGCAGCTTCTACCAGCTGAAAGGCTGCAATTAACAGAGATGTCGAGATTTTTTAAATTTAAAAAAGCACTGAAAACAAATAGAATTATTATTAATTGCCCAGCTTAGCACAGGAAATAATAATGCTAGATACACTGCACACAAAGCTCCGTGTACCGCCATTTGCCTTTGCTGTGCACAGATCTGCATGCAGTGTGTTCGCTGCCCGGCCAGCGCCCCCATCTTTGTACCTGGGGCAGCTGCACTGTCTTCCTCCCCCCACCCTGGTTGTTACGCCACTGACTCCACTAACTGCACGTACACAGAGTACACATACAACACATAACACACCACACACATACAACACATAATACACACAGTACACAAACAACACATAACATACACAACACATAACATACACAACACACACAGTACACATACAACACACAACACAAACACAGAACACATACAACACACAGTACACTGATTTTCTGTTAACATACATCTCGCAGTATAGTGCTGGGAAGGTAGAAAAAGGCTAGGTTAGTAAACATTCTTAAGTCAACTTTGCATCTCTTAATAACCAGTGATTCAGACCTCAAGTATAGCCCTAGCACAAGAGAAAAGCCTTTAAAAGCTGGAATGAATGACTTCTGTAACCTCTTGTGTTTGTGGTGAAGGGGCAAGTGGACTGTAAATGCTGTGGGGGTTTGGAGGTCTATAACAATGGCTAATACAGAGTCACCAGAGGGACTTATAAATAACACAATAAACTGATTTCTGACACTGGATTCCTGCAGATGGCAAAAGGGAAGATGCAGTATGTAGGAGGTGCCTGGATATGGTAAGATAGGCAACCACCACCATTTTCTGTAATTTACATTGCAATGTATATGTCCATCTGTGCAGGTGCAGGGAACCCAGACTCAGAGAAAATCAAACTACAGGCTTGGGTGAAAACCAGATATGTTGCAGTGCTTCCAGGAACTTAAAAGCCAAAGAATTAATTTGGCATGTGAAGCCAAGAACAAACTGCTGAAACTCATAATTAGTAAATAGCTCGAATTTCACTACAGATTCAACACTGGAGAAATCTGACATCTGGTTGGTTACCCTGGGTTACTAAGCATCATTGTTTCTAGAGCTCCTGCAGGTGCAGGAGACAAAGGATTATGAGCCATCCTGCGATCCACTATCTGCAGCACCCTAAAGGCATAAGGTTTTTTACCTTTTAAATCAACTGCAGGTTTAGGGTCCTCGAGTGCATATATTTATGCACTTAATTGGTGTGTTTTTTTTCAACCTATGGAACTATGTTTATAGCTTAAGAGACACTAGGGCCTCATTCAGATGGGGCGTACACATCCCTGCGGTGTGCACGTCCGTAAATGGGACAATTCTGGGAGGGACAGGTGATGTGGTTGCATGCAGCACCCTGTTTTTCCCTACGCGGCTGTATGCTGTCATCCGCGCACCTAAACTTGCACATTCGTGTGGGTCCGGGTGTCCGCACTTGGACACAGACAGTGGCAGTCCCAGTTTAAAAAAACCAAAACATTTGAATGGGAATTTTAGGATGCTTTGGTGCAATCACTTAAAGAACAATGTAATTAGGTGGGTGAAAGATAAACATTTGTATTGCTTGCGTTACAATCATGAAACCAAAATGAATTAACGATAGGAAATTGTATCACAAACAGTCTGGTAAAGCTGAGAACAAGAACCTTTATGAACAATGAAGGAGAATCTGAGGTTTACATGCATTTAATATGCAACATTAACTGGCAGATTACAATCATGAATTAGCTAAGCTATAAAACTGACCAAAGAAGCATGTAACATGCAAAGTTAAATATCCATACTGAGTACAACACTTATCTTTGCAGATGCTTGCCCAAAGCTAATCAGCATCTAATTAGATTGTTTCAATAAATGTCTTTTACAATCATTGCAATGACCAAAATATTGAACTCTGAATATAGATACTGCAGCTGTGAAATATAATCGGGAGCAGCTACACTGACATGATTCTAAGTTTCCATGAAAACAGTGCATGATACAAAGCCTCTCGGGAAGAGGTCAGCCAGTCAGTGACCGAGAAACCATTGCTGCAAGAAGAAACACAGCTAGGCTTTCTCTTATATATGGTTTACAGGCATGTTCCCAGCATTATCCCTACTAAGCACTCATTTCCTAGCCACAGGATGTTCATATAATGTGACGGTAAAAGATAAACAAGATCATTTCATAAAGTAGAGTTTAAAGTCATATTAAAGTCAAAAGGTTTTTATGCTATTTTAAATGCCGATCAGTTACAATGGATGCTGCTTCTTGATGTTTAAAAGCTTTAGTTTTCTGCAGAATCAGCTGCTCCCCTAAGCACTGGCCCCAATATCTTGTTTTAGGGTGGCTGATTTCCTTTGCAGGGTCCTATGAAACCACCCTTGTGTGTGCTAGTAAGCTGTGTGTGTCTCCCCAAACAAGCAGGCCCAAAAAGCCAGCAACTCCCCTCTCCTTCTCCAAGCTAGTAGATGAATAGTTCCTAGAGACTGTGCTGTGTATTGTGATCTCGTACTGGACAGAAAGTTCAGGGAAGCCAAGCTGGGAGAGGTGGAGCTGTTCATAAACATGATGAGTGTAAGTCTTTGGACAAAAACATAAAAAAAAATACTTTTCTGGGCCATATATATTTGTTTAATCTGTATTTATTATTGAAAGAATGCTTGAGGGATGAATACTACTTTAAATATAGTTTTAACTCACTCCTGGCAGGTTGCTTAGATTAAGTCAACCATAAGGCACCGCCAGAAGAATAACCTGGCAGCTATGTATCTGTTATCCAGAGTTTTCAATAGCACCCACAAAGCAAAAACACATTTTTTTCAATCCTAGGATTAATTTCCGTAATGTTGCATGACAATGTAATAGTCAGTCAAATGATCACAGCATTGGAAACTGAAAAATAACTTGGCAATGAAGGGGTAATGCAAGCTGGTATTTAAGTGGTTAAATTAGATACAGCTGCAGTTGGATTGACAATGTTGTTGAATGCTATTGCTATTTTAAGAATAAAATTAGACATGGCTCCGCATAACACGCTTGAGCTGTTTTCATATCAGTTTAGTTATGTTTACAGGAACTTTTTATGCCTGAGATTCATAACCTGGATCCAGCTTTTTACTCTTTTTTGGAGGCGTGCTGGAGGGAATGTTGTCACTTAAATACCTAATGAAGGGAGCTGTGATTAAACAGGACAGATCACATTTCCAAAATCTCTGGGGGAGGAGAAGAGTTTATATAAGTTAGTTTATAGAATCTAGTGTCCCAGAGCTAAAGCCTAGAAGCAACTAACAAGTCTTCTGTCTGGTGGCGTTTTTGAGGGGGATTACAAATAACATATTGGCTCTTTGCAAAACACAAGTACACATTTACACTTGTAGAGTGCCAGAGCATTCAAATTGCAGATACATGATCTTTCTTAAGGCATATCATAATCATGATGTTGTCTTTGTACTCAGTTTGACTACTGTCATTTTAATGTGATATTCAATGCTGAATCATGCATAGAGCTCACCAGTTTACTTTACACTTATGTAGACAACTTACACCTAGTTCCGATCTCACATAACAGTGACCGCCGCAGTTTGAAAATTAGCATCAACTCTTATTCCTGAAGTAGAAACTTAGAGCAACGGGAGGACACAAACCAGCATCCTTCCATCACCCTAAGCTCCGTATACCGCGAGCTACAGCTCGCGGTATACTGAGACGCCACAGTATACCGCAAGCTACTGCTCGCGGTATACTGAGACGCCGCAGATGAAGCGGATCCCGACAATTATGCCGGGATCCGCCCAGCTGCGTGAGTGACAGCTGGCTCTGCCTATCTAGAGGCAGAGCCAGCTGTACCCGCCCCCTCCCCCGTCTGATCCGCTAGTCAGCGCTGGCGGATCGGAGCGGGGAGGGGGGAATCCAGCCCCTCCCCTGTCACGGCAGAGAGGTGAGCGAACGCCGGTAAGTGTTCGCTCACCTCCCGATCTAGTGAGCCGACCTGCGACAGTCTCATTGTCACAGGTCGGCTAGAACTATGAGGTGAGTGAAAAGCACTCACCTCATAGTTCTCCTTTAATGGTGTCTCAGACTGCTGCAGTTCATGCAGCACCTCAGTAAAGGCCAACAATCTACCTCAGCAAATTTCTTTTTGGGCACTTGGTCTTCCTGAATAGCGTAGAACAGCAGATATCATGCATTCATTTATCAGAATAACAACAACTGATTGGGTAGGTAGTTATGATATGAGTGAACTTGTGTTAGCTAATTGCATTAACATTCCAGCATGTTTATTTGACATTTTCAAACACAATATTTAATTCTAAGAACCACCCATCATTCAAATTTGGCTTGGCAACATTATAATATATCTTTTATTCTATATTCTGTATCCTTATAGTGTATTTTATATCCTAGGTCTGCCCTGTCCTTAACTGCTCTCCCTTGCAACAAAGAAGTACTAGCTTATTGTCCACCCCCTCTGAGTATCTGCAGTAGAATTTTACACAGGCCCCAGAGCTTAGTTGTTTTTCCCCCCATATAGTCAGTTTAAAGGATACGTTCACCATTTGCAAAAATTAAAGAAATGCATAATTAATAATATATATTTAAAAAAATATGCATTTCTTTAATTTTTGCATTCAAGTCTGGAAAACATTGCAACGGTGATCACTCGATCAGGGCTGCAAAGCTCAGACTTCAATACATTCTCTCCCAGGCAGAGCTCCGTACTAAACTACAGAGTTTCAGTTAGGAGAGATGGGGAAGGACGGCTGGACTTCAAACTGCATTAAATCACCTCACTTTAGGTAGAGCTGCCCATATTCCCGCATCTACCTAGAGCAAGGACAGCTGGACGCTGTATGAGGAGATTTAATGCATAATAATTATGCATTTCTTTAGTTTTTGCAAAAGCTGACCTTATCCTTTATTGCAAAATACAAAGTCTACTGTTGTTAAATAGTCAATGAATATAATAAGCATTGATCATAAATTATAGAATGATCCATTCCTCATTTCGATATTACAAGTAAAATAATACAATATATGAATTGTCCCATTTGTCCCAGGTGTACAGTATATGAAGGACTAAAATGGTTTCTATAACTGAATACCTGAAGGGTCTACTCAGAATTCCTTCATGCTGACATCATAAACAATTAGAGCACACTTTTGTGAGCTTTACATGGCATAAAGCATTCAGGAGTGTTGTAAAGCTTTCCTGGGTCTGCCGGATGTAGTCCTTTTCTCTGTTTTCTCCCTAACTTCCTACTATATGACCTGTGTGATGCATGGTATAATTATCCTGTCATAACACAGGAAGGTTATTAGGTTGTATTTTGGTAAGAATACTGACATGGGTTAATTGCTGATTACAGTTGTATAAATGAATGGCAGTTCTATAGGATCACTGATGAAATAACCATTGTTCTACATTTCAGTTTAGAAGGTGCTGGTGGTCTGGTGCAGTCAATATATAAAAAGGTTTTTGAATATAGCACATCTGAAAAATAGAGCAGACCAAAGACATAGAAATGTAGACATCAAATTATTTTTTTTAAAAGGTCCATAAATATGACTAGTTCTTTTGCTCGTGTATAATTAAAAAGGGGGTCATTTTCATATTTTAAGATTTCAATATGGTTACCTTTTTGGTGTAAACTCCAGCCGTCCAGCTGTGGTGAAACTACAAACCCAATCATGCATCTGCCTCTGGGAGTCATGCCTGTGGTTGTCAGAGTTTTGTAGTTGCACCACAGCTGGAGGGCCAGAGTTTGCCTACCCTGGTGCACACATTTGAAGTCACACTGTGGCACCATTATTTCATTAACTAAGTTGACAGATCTGAACAACAAACTTTCAAAGAAAGAAAGAAATTGCCTTTCATTTTCAAATCTTAACGGAACAAACTGAAGAGAGAAGCTGATTGGCTGTCGTGGGCAACTGCTCCAGATTCTGCCTGCTTCCGTTTTGATAAATTACACGCACGCACGCACACAAGCCTTTTATTTAGGGTATATGACTGCAACCATCAGAATAATCAATATGTAAGAAGGTAGAGAGGAAAGCCCTCACATTGCTGCTTATTCTTGATTTCATTCACATATAATGTATGGTACAAATACAGATAGTAATAAATTAACCAAATTCACTTTTTAGCAACTTACCTCAGCTGCATTTGTTGAAACATGTCCAACTGACACAATGACTTTCCCTTTGAAACTCTGAAGAGTGGCACTAGCTGGACCTGGTACCAATTCTCCATCTGCTGTGAATGCCGAACCAAATGTCATATTGATGCTACCAGGTATATGACCACGATTGAAGCTGAGGATAGCAGTTAAGGTACTTGTACATAGTCACTGGAGGACAAATAGGTAAAACATCCAATCAAAATCGACTGACATCATACTTGTTAACTAAATCTGAGCTCTGTTTGTAGGGCCTGAGAAAATAATTAGATAGGGGTGCCAGTGTCTAGAGCTTATGATCCAAAACGGGCTGCAGACAATGCAGCGAGTATCTTATGTTCTTTGTCGGTGGGCTTTGGGCTGGCTGGAATCCGTCTGAGACGCTTCTGAGACAATTCAGAATTAATTTACAGATGCATTTGATGTGCAGCTGACCTCCTACTGACCTGAATTTGACCTGCTTCAAGCATGCTTTGCATCCCTATAGACTTGTGTGCGAATGCAAAACTCACGGTCAAAACAGGCATTTAGACACAAAAGATAGTCCTTAAGGCCTCAGTGTTATTTTACAAAAGCAGAAGCTCATTTCAGATTACCTTTATAAATATGACCACAAATTCAGACTGGAGAAAAATCACATCGCTGTTGGCACACCTGATCTCTCCAAACATCCCCTGCCTGACCCATATCTAGGTCCGAGATATGCAAGTGCCAGGAATGTCAGTCTGCTCTATGCCCTTCCTTCTTCATAACGCTAACCATGTATGCTCAACAGCTCCTTACGAAGAAAATCTTCAGTCAAGAAAGGTTGTTCAACATTTTGATCATACCTGTACATATGGCTGCAAGCTGATGTGTGTGAGTTGACTTAATGTTTCCTGATTAAATTACAACATACATTTAGTAGTATGAATGTAACATTACTGTAGCTTTTCATAATGTGGCATCAAATATACAAGGTTAAAGGTTTTTAAATATTTTTTTTACAATACCTTGTATCTTTATATTGCTAAGGAATGTGGCAGAACATTCCCAATGAAGAACACTCTCATTGTATTATGCAAATTTAGTCCACATTAAACACCAAAGATTCATTTTGTCCTTACCTGAAATGAACAGTTTACTAGTCTTGGTTTATTTTCTGATGGAATACTACATGAAATCTATTGCTGCTGTTGTAACAGGCACTGCTCCTATAGTCATCTCACAACACTTGCACCTTTGTAGCCCTTAGGCCATAATATTTAGTTTGTTTTATAGGCTCCTCAGGAAAATGATAAATGGGATACATCTCTGACAAGTCTGGGCTGGCTTGCTATTTCCAAGATGTACTGTGAGCGTGTTTCTTCAATTCTACACAAAATTACAGGAGGTGTCCTATAAAATGTCTCTAATGCAGCTTGCAAGCCGAGACCTGCATTTCCATGAAAGGTGCAGATAAATCTTGCAATTTCAATATGATGTATCCTTAGTCTTTTCGTTTTTATCCTCAGGTGTGGTGGGACTATCAAGAGTGTATGCTTGTCATTTTTATGTGGTGGCTGCTCCACCTGATATCTCAGCTTTGGAACACACATAAAACAACTGTGTGATCCTTATATAACCTTCTTTAACATAATTAGCAAACAAGGACATGCAAAGTGCAGCGGCTATGTGCAAAAAGTGCACTCGTTTATTGTGAGTAATTAGATCCCAGCTCACTATACTCAGGTCAGTGAAAAATGAATTATGGTTGGCTGCTTAGGGCTTCGGCACTTGGAATTAGGGTTTTTGACTGAATCAGCCCCTTGCTTCTTATATGTGTTCGATACTACAACAGCCAGATCTCCTTGCAATAATTTCTGATAATCTGGGAGATTTGGGTGTTCCTGATCCTCCTGTTGCGTTCTCTGCAATGTAAAATACATTTAACCAAAATGACAGGAATAGTGAGAACCTCTTAATGGCAACAGCAGGTGTGTAGACCTAGGAACACCGATATCTCAGTGGGAGATTTTCCGGTGGTTTAACCCTCGACTGTCTGCCAAAAACTGAAATGTCAGTTTTGGGTTAAATAAGCCTCTATACAGGCAAGCTGTTCTTGGATCCCAAGGGATTTCCCAAATTACATTCAATGGGGGCAATTTACCAAAACTGGAGCATGGAAACCAATCAGCTTCTCTCTTCAGTTTGTTCAGTTGAGATTTGAAAATGAAAGCGTGATGTTGATTGGTTGCCATGCAAAGATGCTCCAGATTTTGTCTGGTCCACTTTTGATAAATCCCTCTCAATGTGTTTCTGACCTTGCCCAACAGTAACCTCTTTACACATCCAGGTTCCACTGGGATGGGAAATCAAGCTTTCAGATTTTTCCTGCAGCTGGGCACCCAATCATTTTAATATAATAGTACTCTATGAACAAAGTCGTAGACAGGTGAGATTCATAAACAGCAATGATAGACGCAACATAGCAAGCCATTATGTAAGTTTTGAAAGTGCAACATTGTATCGCATAAAGTCATTCTCCTTTTTGCATAAAAAAATAGGATTTTTTGTACTCACCATACAGCCCTTTTCTCTGCATTCATTAATTAACACAGTGGACATTGCAGGGATAACCATTGGGTTACAGTGCTTCCTACAGGAGAAGGATGCTTGCACAAAAACAAAAGCACAGCCCAGAGGTGGCTCCTGATGGTGTCCAAACCTACCGTCTGCATAAGGCCGTTCAATTTAATGAAAAGAAGAAGAAGAAACAAGGAAACGTGGTACAGCAGGGCCAGTGCTACCACTAGGCAAACTAGGCAGCTATCTAGGGTGCAGCCTCAACTAGCGGCTTCCTCAGCAGAGGTGGCTCTCTATTTAGCCTCGTGCCCACCAGACTCGCTACCGGTCCCAGAAGGAGGTACAGGCACATGGGAGAGAAAACCCCAGCACAGGAGAGGGAATACTAGGACTTGGAGCTGCTACTTGACCCGGCCTGGGATAAGCAGGAGTGCACTACACACTATGATATGGGCACAGGCTGCAGGGGTGGCAGGCAGGAAAATGTAATGTACCAGCAGATGCTTCATGTGTGTCAGACGCTTGGGCTGAGAACGCACTATCAGCATTTTCTATAGGCGCTATTTTTCCAAAGATACACCACTGCTTGCCTGCGAATTGACAGGGAACCGTAATGCTGCATGCAGTGTATGCAAACAGTGTTACCACTCCCTGTCAAACTCACCTAGCGAGGGTCATTGTAACCGCCGATGTACGCAAGGAGGAACAGTCGCAGACTCAGCAGCAAGTGAGGGAAAGAGGGAAATAGGATATCTTTGCCCTCTCACCATTCTGCAGTTCTGTCGCAGCAGAACCAGTGGCAAGAAAGGAGATGTGATGTATAGGAAGGCCTGGAGAGATGTGATTAGAGAAGAGGGGGGCTGCGGATGTGATTGGAGAAGAGGGGCCGCGGAGATGTGATTGAAGGCGGTAAAACGTTTAGGAAATCTATGGCCCTCTGTACCTTTTAGGCCAGGAGTACTTGGCATGTCTGCAGTCAGGGTTGCCTGACAAACACACACACACACACTATATATATTATACACACACACATTATTGAAGTATCACCCCTAGGTCCATAGTTATTATATTATACACACACACATTATTGAAGTATCACCCCTAGGTCCATAGTTATGAATGCTGGGCGAAATTTGGAAACCAGTTTTACTGGCAGAGCTAAAGTCAACTGGCCCTTATCAGTCCAGGTCATCCATATTGACTAGGAACTATCAAGTGTTCTGGCTGTTACTTAGTGCTTTATAGTACCCCATTAGGAGTGGGCTATAAAAAGCTATAACACAGGCCTGATAAACATATCTTGTGCTATGGAATTTGAAGAATGTCTAAAAAAAACAAAACATGTTTAATGGGTATTCTGATTTAATCATATCTAATCGTGATTAAGGGGACAACTGGGTTTCCAAATTAGTTTTGGGATGTCCAGACCTCATTACCGTCGCATGTGCTAACTACGGAAGTAAAAATTCAAACACAGCTGTCACCTGGTTACTTGTAGAGAACTGGAATACATATGCCTGTTAAGTTGGCAGATATTTATATATTTGGCATATTCTATGTAAATGGGATGCTCAAGGTGTTACATGGATTAGGCAAACATTTCTTAAATGTTGCCGCTTCCCCATTTGCCACAAAATCATCATTCATGAATCATAAGAGCACAAAAAAAATAAAACAATCTTGGAAGCTGCAGGAATACAGAGTATTGAAAAGGCTGCTGAAAAATGAGGAGGCACATATCAAAAAGCGCCTAAAAGTTCAAAAATCCAGGCCTTCCTACTAAGAGTGAATGTACAATTGCCAGCAGCACAAAGGTCTCAGCAGTGCCCCACACTACGCTGTTGAGGTAACACCCTCAGCATCGCCTGATTCATTGATTCAATGGTCCTGTTCTAGCAGTAATATAAGCTCACATTTTCTTTCATTCGTTCTAAATGTAATCACTGGAGAATTAACTACAGCCTTTGTGATTAAATGTTCCTTTGATTTAAACCAAAAATTCTAAGTTTCCTCCAGAAATAATAAGGGAAGATTTTTTTTTAATTGCAAGCAACAAGCTCCTTTACACAGGCATGTCTTTGTTTGACTGCTTCCTCAATGTATGTATTCTAACAACCTAACAATCATCTGGGCTGCGTCTGCATTAAATAATTTTCTGATTAGCTCTTTGGAAGTGGTTAAAGGAGATTTCTCACGCAATAAAAATACAAGACACATTTTAAGGCTTTCTAGGGATCTAACAAAAAGGCTATATTGCCATGTATGGTTGTTGCAAGGCACCATCAAATCTCTTAGTTTGACAATATACTAAAAGTTATGTCATTTTGATGGGTTATATAGAATTAACAAAGCCAGTAAGTTCTAAGCAGATCAATTGTAACTTTTTTAAGACTCCATTTACTCCATAAAAAAACAAAACAGTGATCTTTTCTTACAAATATGTACAAAAATAATATAAATATATATTAGTAGTTTACTAGTTATTTTTCGAAAGAAAAAGAAAGTGTGGCAGAATCCAAAAAGAGAATTCCCCTTTAACCACTTCACAATAGTGTAACCTGTATATACTGTATGCTGGTAAGGGATGCTGGTGCTATATTATGCTTGTGCTGGGAGGTTACTTGGCTAATAAGGTGAGTTTTTGCTCTATAGACATATAGCCATTCTGTTGTAAGCAGACCAGTCATTAATCTGCATCTGCTATGGCCATGTTGCCAATGTACAATATCTTCAGTATGGTAATTAATCAAACATGCTGTATGTCTGTTATTAGATAAGTTGTGAGAACATGCAGGCAACATGGAGTCTCTACACTGTGGGCTTATGCAGTCAGTATGACGTTTAATTGTGATCCAATCGCTACAATATAGTGTTTCTTTGTTGCTAAAGTGACCCTGTCGCCATACTATCAAAGAACTCCAGGGAAAATGATCTTAAGCCTTGCAGTGGGGTTTCCCCTGCACTGCAATGGTTAAGTGCTCATTTTTGTCTAGGATCGAAAATAACAAAGTTATACTCACCTGACCCTCACAGCTGGCTGGCTGTTATATTGGTCCCTGGAGCCTCTCTCCCCCTCCACTCCAGCTGTCTAAGCTCCTGTTAGTCACCACGTCCAATACAGTATATTGGAAGTGAGGACACCGAGGGGCATTTCATCGCTAGAGTGGAGGAGGAGAGGTCTTCTTTTAAGGTTATATCTGCATTTAAAATATTTTATACATGTAATTTATCTGTAAAAACCTCCCCTTTGTAGACATGGAAAAGCCCTGAGACTGTTGCTGGGCGTCATCATCTTGGATGTGATGTCAGGAGCCCCAGAAGACTCAGAGCTGTCATTCAAGTGACACTCTATAGTATTCCCCTTCCCTCCTCTCTTAGCTGCTACATGAAAGTTTATGTAGGAAGGTGAAGGGAGACGCAGAGAAGCTGGCCCAGCAGAGAGTATTTAGACATTCTCAGAGGAGGAGAGGGCTATGCTAGGAAATTGACTTGGAGTAGTCAAATTTTCTAGAAAGTTTAAAGGTACATTGCAAGTGAATAAAAACAATTTATGGAAGGGAAAAACACTGCAATAAACATTTAAGAATGCTTTGCTTTTACCCACAAAGTTTTAAGTTGGCGACAGAGTCTCGGTACAGGTAGTATTGACACCAACAGATCAATTAACTTCACATTGGTAACGACTATTCTTTAGTAAGGCTGGTGACTTCTACATCCAGCCCCTATGGTATTTTCCCACTGCCAAATCTTACAACACAGACACACTAAAGTGGTAAGCATCTGCTGTGCTGATCAATTCATTGTAAGACTAAAGCTTACACATTGGGGCCACAGAATAAGAAATGCAGGTAACATGAATTAAACGATGACAAATTAAAAGCTGGTACAACTTTTTTTGCTGAATAGGCCCAGCAAAGAAGGAAGTCAACACTTAATTTTCCCCTCATTGTCTAGAAGTACAAAGGTATCCCTTTGCCTTCATGCTATTAAAACCATTGCAATGTAGGAAAGGATACTCTTCACTATTACGAATGTCCACAACGAGAAGCTTCGGCTTGCTGGGCTTTGTCTTCTTGATGTTCATTTTTCCATGACTGGGCACAGTCAGGTCACACAAGTCGATGAGATCCTCTGCAGAAATCCGAGGAGATACCTCAGACTTTAGTTCACTTAGCTGGATGAGTTCTCTTCCCTGAAAAGAAATATCAGGTATATATTTTAATTTGCAGAAATATTCCAACACATATCTACCCTTCTGTTAATTCCACTGATGTAATTCTTGCCATGGACTCCCAAAAGGTATATTTCAGTTGTAGGAGCCTGCTGGAAGTGGAAAGATCTACATGCTGTAGATTTTATTCCTGGCTATGTTTCTGGCAACATTTTGTTTTTTTTTCATATCCAAAACCAATCCTAACACTGAACATAAGATTCCTTGCAATGGCTGCCTTGTTCATGTTCAGGGAACACCACCAACCAACAGTGGTCCCCATGAGTTATATGAAGCCAATAGGTACATGAACTCTCCATCATGTACCAAAATTTAAAACGTATTCTTGGGTGGACTGACATTTTAATATCTCAGTACAACTCAATGTACATCTAACAAATTAGTACTTTATAAAAAAAATATTGCTAAATTTCCCAACATCAGAAGCAATTAAAAACATCTATCAGTGCATACTTGCTAAAAGATAAAAAAGAGAAACCTTATATCCAATGGACACTGTGGCTTAGCCTGGTCACATACTCTGAATCAGGATGTATTCAGACCTTACGAAAAAGCAGGTGATCCAGCGGTGTGAGTGAGCAAGCAAGGCCACACACACAGATGTAAGACTGCACTTTGTGTCACCCACCCCTGTGTAAAGATTAGCAGAAAGGGCAGTTAAAGAAAATTGGAATTCTTGGACCAATTAACTTTAAAATGTAGAAGCTAGGAGACTGTGGTATGCATGTCTTTCATTCCTTTCATTTCTGAAAAACTAAATAAACGTGCTGCTTGACTCATTCTATTTGCTTGTTCGCTAAGCAACAAGATATCGGTAACAGCATCATATGAAAAAAATGTGTTTAACCTGAGATGACACTACAGTTAATTCTGACAGCATATTAAGGCTTATTAAAATAGATATGTAAAAACAGTAAGCAAATGAGATATGATAGATCTTTAACATTTATTGAATGAGTAAATACAAATGGAAAACAACAGCCATGCTATATATCTCTGTTAGTGACATAACAAGAAGGAAATAATCTAAAACATATCCCATTGGTTTTCAATAGATACAATAAATTCAGATTCATACGGTAAATATTGCATAATTATCTGCGTTTCATAGCATTGTGGAGACTGTGATTTATAGATATGGTATTTCAGACCATTATTAATGGAGTTTATAAATTTGAATTAAACTTATTTTTGCGAGTGCTGCCAGTTGTGATATACATGATCCCCACAGTCACCTCGGGCCAGACGTGGTATTGCTTGTGTGACAACATAAGTGCTGCAGAGCTAGTCTTAGGAGTCGCTGTACTGTCAAATTAAGTGAGTGACACAGAGATCTGGGAAAATCCACAATTCTTACCACTGTGACAGGATAATTAGCTTACCAAATACTTTTAAATACTCTTAATCTCCCAGCTTGAATCAGGTACACAACCTGTGCTTCATTTGAGAAATACACTATATGGGAGCAAGGTTTAGGCTAAAACCTTTCTTATAATGATATATTCTACACTTGGTGCAGTACCCATCATTAACTTGTTAAAAACATTTTTTTTTGTTTGAAGGCATTTCTCTGTACAGTAGTTATGACTGCAATTTAACTGCTTCTGTAAATTGTTTACTAGATGCAACACCAGAATAGGTCCTTACACTAAGATTCATACAACTTCAAATATCCTAAAGGTTATTCTTAACAGAGTTGGGCTCGAATATTGCTAGTTCATGTTTTCGCCCAACACACGAACAATAATGGCGTTCGGCGGTCTGTTCGACCGCTGAACGCCCCACAAGGCAATGCGCTTTGTGAAGTCCTAATTGGCTAAAGGCTTGCACCTGACCACAGGTCAGGTGCAAGAATTTGCTCAATCAGGGCTCAGTACTCTGTAAGAGCCATAATTGGGCAAAGGCATGATGACTTTGCTCAATCATGGCTCACCTGTCAGATGACGTGAAACTGTACACAGTTGGGCGGAGCCAGCTGTCACTGCTAGCTCCACCCAATTGTTTATGTTTTGCCGACATCTGTCAAAATGCCATTATGTGGCGGGTGTTCTTCGCGAGCGGACGGGACGGCGGTCGTCGGTTTTTCTTTTCTTTATTATTTCTATTTATTTGTTATTGTTTTATGTTTTCTTTCGTTGAGTTGCCGTCGTCGTGGACACGTTGGACGTCGTGATTGACCTTAGGATTATGTCGGTGGATTAGTTTTTTTTAACAATAAAGGACTTGTCAAAATCCTTTGCTGTGGTTTTTCAATTAAATGATTTTTTTCTAAAAGTCTGTTTTTTTTAAAATTTCCATTTTTTTTAACCCTTTAGTGAATGGGTAGGAGTACAAGTACCCCTTACTCATTCACAAGGGGAGAGGTCGCATCTAGGTCCCCCTTTATTAAAGGGGTCCCCTGATGTGAATAAGTCCCCTGCCCGCACCCCCACAACCAAACGCCCTAGGGCTCGTGGGGAAGAGGCCCTTGTTCCCATCGTCACAGGGACAAGGTGCTTTTCCAGGGACGACCCTGGAAAAGCATCCTCCCAGTGCCGAGGGCATGCAGCCTATGTTCTTCGCGAGCGGACGGGACGGCGGTCGTCGGTTTTTCTTTTCTTTATTATTTCTATTTATTTGTTATTGTTTTATGTTTTCTTTCGTTGAGTTGCCGTCGTCGTGGACACGTTGGACGTCGTGATTGACCTTAGGATTATGTCGGTGGATTAGTTTTTTTTAACAATAAAGGACTTGTCAAAATCCTTTGCTGTGGTTTTTCAATTAAATGATTTTTTTCTAAAAGTCTGTTTTTTTTAAAATTTCCATTTTTTTTAACCCTTTAGTGAATGGGTAGGAGTACAAGTACCCCTTACTCATTCACAAGGGGAGAGGTCGCATCTAGGTCCCCCTTTATTAAAGGGGTCCCCTGATGTGAATAAGTCCCCTGCCCGCACCCCCACAACCAAACGCCCTAGGGCTCGTGGGGAAGAGGCCCTTGTTCCCATCGTCACAGGGACAAGGTGCTTTTCCAGGGACGACCCTGGAAAAGCATCCTCCCAGTGCCGAGGGCATGCAGCCTAGCATGGGAGGGAGGTGCTCACTCGTCCGACCCCTTTCCGGCCCTGCCAGGCCTGTGCTCGGATCAAGGGTTTGGTATGGAATTTTAGGGGGGGACCCCATGTTCCTTTCCCCGCATTTTTGAGGGTGGGGTTCTTCTTTACAATTCCTACCAGACCTTAAGGGCCTGGTATGACTTTAAGGGGGAACCCCACACTTTTTTTTTTTTTTACACGGGGTCCCTCCTAAATATTCCTACCAGACCTTAAGTAACGTATGAATTTTTGGGGGAACCCCACACTTTTTTTTTTTTAAATGGGGTCCCTCTTAACATTCCTACCAGACCTAAAGGGTCTGGTATTGTTTGAGAGGGGGAACTGCATGCTTTAAAAAAAATAAAAAAGTAATTTTTTTTTTCTTAAGAAATGTCAGTTTTGCTGCAGCAGGTTCTATACATTGTATTGATGTCACTTTACAGGCAGGTTAAGGGGACCCCCCAGACACAATATTTAACAAAAAAAATCATTTTTATTGTTACCCTTTACGTTAAGACCACTGTTCCTTTAAAAACTGTGTTTAAAAAAATAAAATAATAATTTTTTATTGATTCATGACCCCCAGGGCAGTACCCGGACCCCCATAACCTTTTATGGCCAATAACTTGCATTTTATTGGCCCTTAAAAAGGGGACAATTGTTTTTGAAAGTTTTACCCTCATAGACTTGCATCAAGTTAGAATTCAAACTTCTTGGATGTTCTAAAGTTCGAACCGAACTCGGACCTGTTCGGCTCATCACTAATTCTTAATCAGAAAATACAATAAAACTTGAAAAACACTTGTCTCCTGCATATACTGCTCTCTATCATAACTTTCGCACTTATCTCATGTACATACTAGCCAATGTCTATTTCTGTATTATTTTTGTGTACCCAACCTTGCCCATTCTGGTATGGACACACTTTTGCTAGTATAGTATACACCGATCAGCCATAACATTATGTCCACCCACCTAATATTGAGTAGTTCTCCCCTTTTGCCCCCAAAACAGCCCTGACCCATTCAAGGTAAGGAATAGACCTCTGAAAGTATGCTGTGGTATCTGGCAGCAAGCCATTAGTAGAAGATTCTTTAAGTCCTGTAAGTTGTGAGCTGGGGCTTCCATGGATCAGGCCTGTTTTTCCAGCACATCCCGCAGATGCTCCATTGGATTGAGATCTGGAGACTTTGGAGGCCGAGTCAACACCTCAAACTCATTGTTGTGTTCCTCAAACCATTCTTTAACCACTTTTGCAGTGTGGTAGGGTGCATTATCCTGCTGAAAGAGGCCACTGCCATCAGGGAATACAGTTTCCATGAAGGGGTGTACTTGGTCAGCAACAATGTTTAGGCAGGTGGTATGTGCTAAAGTAATATCCACATGAATGGCAGGTTTCCCAGCAGAACATTGCCCAAAGCATCACACTGCCCCTGCTGGCTCGCCCTCTTTCCATAGAGCATCTTCCCCAGATAAATGACACACACCCAGCCATCCACATGATGTAAAAGAAAATGTCATTCATCAGAGGTGGACACGGGTCAGCGTGGACACCCTAACCGGTCTGTGGCTATGCAGCCCCATACACAACAAATTGTGATGCACTGAGTGTTCAGGCACCGTTCTATCATAACTAGCATTAGCTTTTTTTTTCAGGAATTTGAGCTAAAGTAGCTCTTCTATTGGATTGGACTACATGGACCAGCCTTTGCTCCCAAAGTGCATCAATGGGCCTTGGTCACCCATAACCATGTCACTGGTTTTCCTTCCTTGGACTACTTTTGGTAGGTCCTGAGCACTGCAGCCTTGGGATATTCCACGGGAGATGCAATTTTGGAGTTGCTCTGACCCAGTTTTCTACAATTTGGCCCTTGTCAAAGTCGCTCAAATCCTTACACTTGCCCATTTTTTTCTGCTTCCAACACATCAACCTCAGAGACTAAATGTTCACTTGCTGCCTAATATGTCCCCCCCATAATAATACTTTATATTAATGTAATTCACTTCACCTCTCAGTGATCATAATGTTATAGTTGGTCAATACTAAAGACTGGAGCGAAGGAAATTGCATTTGAGGCCACCCAAAAAGACGAACCAGATTTCAGAGTTTCATCTTGTAAAGTAATTTAGGAAAGTGATTGATCAATATGACTTGTTGTTCTAGGTACCAAAGACACTTTTATGGGCAGATATCATGAAAAGGTATTAGAGGTGGTCCTTCAGAATCTCACAGTTTCTCTTTCTTGGATTTTGCCAACGACAGCATGTGGCACAAGTGTAAGAAATTATAATTTTCATGTGGAGAAAAGGGACTGGTAGTATAGTGATAAGACAAATAAAATTGCTCATTACTGGTTAGCTGTTAACCCTTATAAGCCTCGATTACCACTTGGATCAGTCACATTGCTTGCAACTTAAATAGAACATTGTTTTTAGGTTGGGTGGAGTGAGGCAGGTTTTGATCTGTTGCTGGGTATTTTCCACTATCTGTGACTTTGGTAATGAGCGCTCCGGTCCTCTTTGTCCTACTGTGACAGTCATGGTTCTGCTGTGAGCTACTCCTGTTCACTTAAAAGTTGTGTGTGTCAATACTTACAAGTTTGCCCATCATTTTAAGAATTAATACATTTTATTTCTATTAATGTAATATTAACTTTTTAGCAATTTGATGTCAAAGCTCTTAATTCAACATGGGTGCAAAGTTGTTTTATGTGCCTGGAGAATTTAACATACAATATTACATTTGAGCAGCATTTTCTAAGCAAAAGAGAGGAACACACATAGTGCATAGCTCATCATTAACATATGTCTGTTATGCTGGACAGCTGTGTAAGTACCATGTCACCTACAGTGAGCCATGAAAATGATAAACATCAACTATGACGCTATGTCAAGCTATTATGAAGAGTTTCCTTGTTTACCAAAACGCATGAAAGATTTTGGTCCATAAACTGAAATGGTCATATAATTCCATATTTCCTCTTTCCCAAGAGTTAACTATTCACAGAATGAAGTGTGTCAAGAAGCCAATACATTCCTCCCAGTTGCTCACGGATCATGTTCAAACCTTTAGCCAGGGGCCACATTTTTTTCAATGACAAAACATAAGCCCAAAAGAATATAAAAGAGGATGGGTTATCTTCTATGCAATACTCAAACTTTTCACTGTGCAGGGAGATCTTTCTAACAATAACACCCGCTGGGTTTCCAAAGAATGCTTAATGGTAAATTAAAAGCATTATATGGGAAAATGAGAATTCTCACCCAGTAAGATATTTGGAAAAGACAGCAGGCCATCTAATTTGGACTGTTGTTAAACATTCTGGCAGTACAGCCTATTCACTTATTTGCATGATGGTGATAACTTCCACTTGACCCCCAAAATAGAAATACAACCGATTCTCTGTTTAGTTACATTTTTCTAAAATCTTCTTCGACCCCAGCTAACAAACCTGTCACCATTACATACTTTAGTAAAAGAATAAGCCCGACTACCATTACAAATCATAACTGGTTTTGTTCTACTTTCATGACAAACCTAGTACTAAAATTAGCACCAGCCCCTAATTTAATTAAAAAAAAAAAAGCTGCTGATCCTCTGCCATTTATGGCTGCTATGCTGAGCCTTCTAAACTATAAACCAGCTACAAATATGTATATGAGCAGTTAAAACTTCACTTGCTCCATGCCTGATTCATGTCAATGATATGTACAAGAAAAAGCGAAGGCACTAGTTCAATTTAATAGGAAAAGATTTTATACAGGAAAATAGCTGCTTTATTTTGGTGTTGTAATGTTATACATGTTTTTGGGTTTTAGTAAGTCCCATTCATCAGGGCTTTACATGATAGGTTGAATTATTGTTGTAAAGTGCAATGTGACATCAATAGAGGGGTGTTAATATCTGCAGTGGTTAAATATGATCAACTCTGATACCTCTTTGTTTTGTGAATATTTCCCACCTTCAATCCCCTGGAATGCAGAAATGCTAAGTTGCAAATACCAACCAGTCTTGCGAGGTCACAGGCCTAATCCTCCCTCCTCCTGTGCATTGCTACTATAGGCCCATCGCTATAATATGTGGCCCATTAAGAAATGGTAATGTCCTGGGAGCACGCAGGAGCAGATGAGAGCAACTAACCACAGAAGTTGGTCTGTATTTGAGTTCAAAGTTTTGGGGGCTGCAGGTGGTATGCAAGCACCTGGAGACGTCTGTTTTAATAGTAAGTTACATTTTTTCCTCAAACGATAGGACTGCTTTTGGAAAACTGTCACATTAAGTATTTGCATGCCTAGTCATTACTGTGGGCTGTGCTTTACAACTGCATATTTCCTATTCTATTTAACTTTGAATGGTGCTTGTTAATACTGATATAATTCAAAGTGAAAGTTCCTCAGACAATAAATTATTTTCATAGTTGCTTTATATACCTTTATACATTATGCATTGTAACAAGTCATGGCCATCACTGTCTGTTACTCTCCTCCTTTACCAGCCTAAACTCACAAAGGCAAATAAGCCTCTTATTTTAATATTAGTAATCAAAGCCACCTAGGTATTCTGAAATTAAAAGCTAAGCTCTTACAAGATTAAAGAGTTTCCAGCATCATTGGGCGGCAGGCACACACAATTAGATACGGCCATTTCATTCTCCCTCATCTTATAATCTCTTGCTGGCATTTCGTTGGAGCTTTTATGTAATGTCAAATATTTCTCAGCATGTTTTTTATACGTTGTGACCCTTGACTTTTATAGTAAAAGTCAGTGTTTTCTCTCATTATCCTTTACGTACATCATTTATGCAGAGGTGCTTTAAAGGAGTTTCTCAGCCTAAGGGAACTATTTGATATATTGTTACCCTGTGCATCACACCCATTTTCCCTGGACGAGGAATGGAGAGGGTTTGCAGGTGAAACCAGGCACAGTAGCCCATATGTTCTGTATTTTCAGTGGGTACAGGTTCTCAGCAGGTACCTGAAGGTCATTGTCACGACTCCTGTATAAACAAAATTGTGGATTCTTTCTCTGGTTGCAACGTATAGGTCAGACAAGTGCATTTGTCACTCTTACTAAATGATTGTTGAGATAAAATCAACTATAACCGGACAAGGTAAAGCATTATTAAGCAGGAACACACAGGCTGTAATAAATAGCTGACCCCATATTTTATATCATTATAATTTTAAAAAACATTAGCATGCATTTTTAAGTAGAGTTAATCCAATGACTCATTCCTGACTCATTGGATTAACTGACTGACTCATTCCTAATTTTAATCATACAATTCAAGAATCCAGACATTGATGAGTTGACAATTTGCAGCCATATATTCAGGCAAATAAAAGATAAAATAAAAAAAGCTGTTGCTGCAATATTTATTTTCAATCCAAAGATTACCTAAACAGTACTTTTTTCTGCCACTAGATATGTCCTCTGTATTCTGCTCTACAGGGACTGCAAGGGGCCAATTCAAATGAAGGTACTTAGACTGCCTGAATTAAAAAAATAAATTTAATGTATGTATAAATGATTACAGAGCTGCATTGATATGTGTCTTATGTCTGATTTAAAAGAATCCTTCAAAGGCCATATTTCAGGCACATATATGAAGGAGGAAGATATATCTGTATACTTAACATCAGAAAAAATCCAACACTTAAAAAAAAAAAAAAGCCGGATGTGTTGATAACAGGCCTGGGCCTCCCCACAGTTCATCTTGCATGCAGGGCCAAAAGAATGAATATCCAATTATCCATCTTTCCTCCCAATGTTAGACACATTGATCCAACCCAGGGGAGGAGTTAATGCTAAGTTCATATTCATATCTATGCAATCAAAATGACCCCCTTATCTATAAAATGAAAAAGAACTCTAAACATATCAACATTTCTTCCAGTTTATGCTAATCTGGTCTGCCTAAGTCTGAGCACCATTTGAGCCCCCTGGAAGCTGACAACTGCTGCCTTAATACACATGCATTGGTACAAGCGACACAGATGATTGCCCTGCCCAATTCTGTGGGTAGAGATGGTGTACAAGCAAGCCATTTATCACTGTGATTGGTCTCTGTAAATGCTATGTAAAGCAGTGACTGCTAAAGGGGGTGATTTGGGGGCATTTGTACAAAAGTAAACATATCCTTTTAAAGTATAACTAACCGAATCCTATTAAGCACATGTGAATAACAGTGGCCCTTTAATTTACTTACTGATTTATGTGCTCACTATAATAAAGTTCATTAGAGAAAGTCAGCAAAGTGGAACACTCTAAATTTATGCCACGTAGTAAAACATCTCTCTTAATGGCCAGGAAATACAATCCTTTACATTAGAGACGTGCTTATTAATGTGCATGTTATAACACATAAAAGCTGTCTGTATCACCCAAGTCATTTTTATTTTTTTTAGGGTTATGTAGTCACTGCTGTCTTCATTGAAAAGTGGATTAGGAATTGTTTCTACCAAATGCAAACTTCAATGTTTTTTTAATGAATATCTGGTAAATATATGCTACTTTGCTAATTTAATAATGCAGTACTAAGTACAATGGTGATGTTCAAAGGGCAGTAACCCAGATTCTGGTTTACATAATGGAATTAAATCAGTAAAAACAAACTCCTGATTGGTTAAAACTGCAGTTTTTTTTGCGCTGTACCCTAATCATTAGTAATATTTTTTCTTTTAATATTCAAAGCATGATTATAAGTGCAAGACATCGCTATACTCACCCGTTCAAATGATCCAAAAGATGAAAATATTATTTAATATTAATTATCCTACAAAAAACAATCTAGTAAGATTTCAAATACACTGTAAAATCTTTCCCAATCTCTTCGGTGTGTCAAATTCCATTTGCAGTGCTCCAACCTCCACCTTCAGTAAAATCAATCACCTCTACAAGGATTACACTTATTCCTGTTACAGACCTCTTATATAAACATATCAGCTCTGTCCGATGCTTCAGTGGGTATTCATCAAGAAAGGCAACTCCTAGAGCAGTGGTGGCTAATGTTTTTGAACCCAAGTGCCCAAACTGCAACACAGAAATCAATTTATTTATTTCAAAGTGCCAACATTGAAAATAAGTTTGGTATTGTGTATTAGTTTGGGCACTGGGTTTAAAAAAACGTTCAGCATCCCTGCCTTAGCCAAAATAGGAAAACACACATATTAAAACATTTATACACTTGCAGATACAAACACGGCGGCTGTCTTCAAAAACATAATGTGACTCGGAGACCCATAGGACACCGGAGGCCCACGCGGAGCACCTGAAGGGTGCAGGCCCTGGCACCTTGCACCTAGGCTCGTTTGTCACCAGAGGGGCCTCTGCATAGGTTCGCCATCACTGTCCTAGACCTCTGCTATTTTCCCCCACAATGTTCCACCACTTCATTGTGGCCTTCTCAGAAAATGATGCATGAATACCAACTCCAAACATTTTATTCAATGAGCATCTACAAAGCAAAGTGATTTCTAGATCGCCACTGTTCCCCAAATGCTCCATCATTCTCCACAGCTCTACTTCAGTTTAGTCACACAATGTCCTTCTGACTGTAGTATACTACCTTTTACACATACAGTACTCAAGTAAGAATTGAAAAAGCTTCAAGATGTTCACCTGCCAAACTGAAAGCAGCATTACGCTAAACAATTATTTGTGCAAACATCAGCCATCTCTATGAAGACACTTTGTCCTCCTCTCCAGTATGTTGCTGAGCAAACTGCACTTGTGTGTGAAGAAGCAACTATATTTTACTAGACCCCAGTCCCTACCTTGCAGGCATACAATACAAAAAACTACCCTAAACCCACATCAATGTATTATATCCAAGAAGAATGTCAGTGCTTAAGAGTCAAAATAGTAATTCCTCCAAAATTGCACAACATTCACATGCACTGGAAGTGCACATGGCCCACAGTCTTCACTTCCTGGGCATGCAGTCGCTCTGTGTACTGGGAAGGGGGTGCCACAACAGCAAAGAGGGAAAGTTGGTGCATAAGCTATATGAGTGTATGGCTGAATGTATGCAGGAACCCTCCGGTACTGCTTGCAGGAAACAGAAAGTGCTCTTCTCATTTTATTATACAGCATAAGCTTTTCCTAGAATTTCAACAGCAAAGATCCAAATCTTCTTATTCTTTGGTGCCTTTTGCTTTTGTTTCTATTTTTATGTTACAAAATTCTTGCAGCAAGATGGAATTTATTGGAAACTGTTTTACCAAAAGCTTGCCAATCATAAAGATAGGAATTGCCTACCTGAATGCACAGCTGCTCCACGTTTTTAGAGCAGACTTTTATGAGTCAAACCAAAGGCTTTACCTGTAAGGAATCTCAGATCACAATCGAGCTGATTTTGGGAGAGTTAAATAATTAATTGTCAACCCTGACTATACACGAAAGCACCTTTGGGTGACTGATTTTTTTTTAGCATCATGTCAATATGAATAATAATATTCTGGTCCACTGGCCTTTATCCTTTACAGCAAAGTATAAGAAACACATAGGACGTTAATACAGGAAAAAAATGTGTGAGGACCCGTCTTGCTTGATGTTACAATCTAATCTAGCATAAGCAGAGTCATCATCTCTACATTATTTTCTTAATAATGGTTAGAATTCCACTCCTGGAACTTCCACAGTTAAATAACACAAATATAGTATCCATACGCTAAATCATGCTAACATGAAAAATACGAGCAGAAATTAAATACTGTGGTTTATATATGATATATATGAATACTTCTGTTTGAGCCACCTGTCTGCAGAAGCAAACTATACTATAACCACAACCACTATATGATGACAGACAAAGGTGGTGGGGATTCTCATAGTTTTACATTACAATTCAAAACATCAACTTTACCCAAATGCACTGACCTGTGACCTGAATATTGAATATGTTCTACAAAACCTGATAACACCTGTGACAAATTGCCCTTGATATATGTACCCTTTCAGTTCCTTAGAGATTTATGATTGGGGTCTGTCACAGATTAAAGCATGTTAGCACCATGCACAAGTGTTGTATACAGTCTCTTATTACTTTACAGGGCCTGTGTAAATGGATTATTTAGCTAGGCTTATGTAATATAATACGTGGTTCCATAGTTTCTCTAGCCCTTCTGTACCTGCTGTCTAGTCTCTGCTTTCAAACTAAACTTAATCATGAAACAACAGACGTAGTTAGAAAAAAAGATAATACAATTCAACCAATGCTGTGTTTTACATCATCAGATGACTTTGCTGATTTAACATTACCACACTGGCGATGCCCATAATGATACGTTTCATTCCTTAAATTGAAACCTGTACTGGGAGAAATATGGGAAATTTCATGGCTCACCATCGTTCTAGCAATACTAGTTCCCTGTCTGTGACCTAAATAGTCCCTGAGTCACTGAATAGGAAAAACCATGCAGGTAATGATGTCCGAGAGAAATCAAAACTGATCTCTGTGCCTCAGAAAGGAAGGTGTATAAGCTAATCTTACCATGTTCCAGGACTGCAGCAGACTTCCTTATGCTTGTTTATGTAATTAATAAAAACCTATATTTTAACACAAAAAGTAGGGTGTCGTCTTATACGCCGGCAAAAACGGTGTATAGTATAGTATATACACACGCACACATATTACCTTGGTACCCTTAAGCATAAGGTACACATAAGCATATAAACACAAAAGGAAAGGAATTTTTTACATTCTCTATTTATATTTATACAGGGCTCTTTTAAAATAGAATTCTTAGTGGTCATGTCATGTCTACAGCAAGTCTAAAGTACAGCCCAAGGAAATCTCACCGCTCTAATTCCTTAGCCACCATCAGTACTCCCCAGATGCTGGTCCAATAGGTGCGTCTCCACCTTGGAATGTAGGAGTATATGAACAGACCGCACTATCCAGAGAATACCAATACTTCAGACTTGATTGAAATTCACAGCAAATTCAGTATAACAGTGAATAAAAGTGTATAAAGCAACAAATACCAGCACCGCACACCCCCAACCAGCTTCAACCTCTCACATGTTTCACCTGTAGGCTTATTCATAGAGACCCTCTATGAATAAGCCTATGTGTGAAACAAATGCCAGCACTGCACCCCCCCAACCAGCTACTACCTCTCACATGTTTCACCAGTTGGCTTATTCATAGAGGACCTCTATGAATAAGCCAACGGGTGAAACATGTGAAAGGTAGTAGCTGGTTGGGGGTGTGCAGTGCTGGCATTTGTTGCTTTACACACTTTAATTCACTGTTATACTGGATTTGCTGTGAATTTCAATCAAGTCTGCAGTATTGGAATTCTCTGGATAGTGCAGTCTTGTTCATATACTACTACAAGTCTAAAGTACTGCCACAACCAGAACGCAGAAGTCATACAGTGCTGAGGATAACATGCTGTTTAACAGTAAAAAGGATTAGATCAAATGAGCATTCTGACATGAACACAAAGCTAAATTGTGTTTTAATATCTTTTTGACTCACATTACAATGCCCCAAGGCAACACAGCACCAATGACATGCATTGCAGCGCACCACAACGCTTAACACTGTGGCATTGTGGTTTGCTGAGTCTACAAAAAATGGTAGATATCTGTTTCTTTGGATGTTTTGGTGCATTTGCAGCCCATTTAATGGCCTGCCTTAATCCAATGTATATTAACGTGTGAAAAAAAAAAAGAAGCACGTTAAGGCACCACACCAGAAAAAATTAGCCTAACAGTGATAAAAGGATCACAGTAAACTGTCCTATAATTTAAAAAGTACTTAACAACTTACATGTGATGGACAATAAAGTAAGCTGAGTTCAGCAAAATGAAAAAGTCTTGGTAACAGGTTCAGCAGAAATAAAAGTCAACGAAAAAGCAGTATCATTTTGGAATAGCAGGGAGCTTCAGAGAAGCTTGCTTTGCACAACTTAAATGTCAACCTGCGTGATATGGGTTGATATGTAATTTAGCACGCATGCATACTAATAAAAAATAGTATTAAAAATACATTCAAAAACTCTAACTTTTAACAGAAATTTATCTTATTTGTGTATCACTCAGCTGTAGATCCTCAAATCATCTCTGAATTGGTGCTGACACTGTCCTTCCTTCTGGAGGGGGCTACTTTTGTTCTCCATGGTCCCTGTGTGTGTTGTAGACATCTCTCCAAGTTCGCTCCTGTGATGGACTACAATCTCATGTTTAGTTTACTAATTTGTATTGAGATTGTAGTCCATCACAGGAGCGAACTTGGAGAGATGTCTACAACACACACAGGGACCATGGAGAACAAAAGTAGCCCCCTCCAGAAGGAAGGACAGTGTCAGCACCAATTCAGAGATGATTTGAGGATCTACAGCCGAGTGATACACAAATAAGATACATTTTTGTTAATAGTTAAGGTACTTGAATGCATTTTTAAGATTTAACACCTGAGTTTAGAGTCACTTTAAACGGATTATTATTTTAGTAGTACAGATACATTCGTAAAAATTCCCACAAAATGTATTTGTAAATGAACAACTGTCAAAAAGAAATGCTACAAATATAGTAGATGGTAGTGAAAATACAAATGGATAGCCAGAAAGGACTCATGCACACTACGTTGAAAAAACATGAGTTCAGGTGCATTTGGAGCTCATTTCTAAGCTCACCTGGACTCATGTGATGCTTTTCTATTACTGAATGCACACCTATACGTTCAGCAGCATCTAGATTCATTCAGTATAGAAGCATTTACCTAAACTAGAAATTTCTGCATCTGTTTAGCCCGTTTAACGCAGCTAAACGCTCCTAAACACATGTAAACACGACTAAGCCCAACAACTAAACACAGGAAAATGTCATTTGGGAAGCATGAAGTGGATAAGATTTACCAGATAACTTTTCTTGTGTTTAAACACAACTGGCTCATGTGCATGAGGCCTTATATGAAGTTTAAAACCTTAGTACAAACATTTTGTTTCCTGGAGCATAAAAAATAACCACTTAGATACTCAGCACCACGGTATGTGCTGCAATCGGAAATCACGTTTTTCTCTATTCAAACCAGCAATACAGTATTAAAAACTGTAATCCTGCATTTTCTATGAACAGGCAAAACCAGCAGTGGATGCCTTTCAGAGTAACTGTTTGGCTCACAGATTATTGGTCTTTCAGTAAAGATAAAAGAATGCTGCCAAGTTGCAAAGTGATTTACGGAACATTCATGTTCATACAATAAAAGCATATGAGTGTTAGGGATGAAAAGATGTTTCACCAGACAAATCATTACTTGAAGAAAAAAGTATCTCCAACCAAAAGACAACCCCAGGCCACACTATGTCCTACAGAGAGTTAGCTCAGCAGGCAGCAGGGGACCGGGTAGTGGGTAATTTCTATGATTTATTACATAGACATGTGATTAAAGCTGGGTGACACAAAAAAAAAATATGGTTGTGCAAAGGTTGCACAGCCTGTAAACGCAGTAGTGTCAAGTAATTATTGCCAACCCTGACTAATATAAAGTAGCTTAATTAGCAGTAAGTGTTCATTAAAGGAATTAATTCTTTACATTTCAACAGTTGCAGATAACATTCATTTTGCCTCAAGCTAATTGACACAATTGTTAAAGTGGGTTATTTTACAGAATCTTGGGGACACCCTGATTGAGGCAGTAATGAGATTAGCAGAGATTTGCTTTTGTATCAGTCAAAATCAGTTCATGATTATTAACAAATGAGTGAACTGGTATGTGTCAGACAGTGGAAAGAGTAGGTGGTCTACATGCTTAAGAAACTAATTATTTAAAAATGTTAGTATGCCAGAATATTGAGCCTTGTAAAATTATAGATTTACAATACAATATTAATAAAATCATAGTGGAACTGCAAAAAAACAGACCCTACTTCTATGTTTCTACCAGTTCAACAGTGATTAAAGAGACACAATTTGCTAATATTTTGAGGTAAACTCATTTTTTTCAATAATGAATCCAGATCCAACACATATACATTGCCCAGCAAAGTATTCCTTTACATTTTTGCCCAAACACTTACAGTCATCATGTTTCTAAACAGCTCCAACTCTCTCGGCTCAGCTTCCCTGAATTTCCTGTCCAGTACCAGATCACAAGGGACAGCATAGTCTCCAACACCTGCCAATCTACTGGCCTAAATTTTTCACTGATTTCCTTTGCTTTCCAATGGAGAAAATCATTTGCTGGAAGCGGCTGTACTTTCCATCCCAACTACAGGTGAAACTCGAATAATTAGAATATCGTGCAAAGTTCATTTATTTCACTAATGCAACTTAAAAGGTGAAACTAATATATGAGATAGACTCATTACATGCAAAGCAAGATAATTCAAGCTGTGATTTGTCATAATTGTGATGATTATGGCTTACAGCTCATGAAAACCCCAAGAACCCCAAATCCACAACCTCAAAAAAGTAGATTATTACATGCAATCAATAAAACAAGGATTGTACATAGAACAATATCGGACCTCTGAAAAGTACAAGCATGCATATGTACTCAGCACTTGGTTTGGGCCCCTTTTGCAGCACTTACTGCAATTACTTTTGCACGATATTCTAATTATTCGAGTTTCACCTGTACATATTCACAACATTCCTGTCTATGAGAATTAAAAAAATAAATATAGCAAATGATTAACTCCACATTGGGTGAACAAATCACGATAAAAATCTTGACTACAGATATTGTTTGCAGAGGTGCACAACGAGACCTGCAACTGAGATGAAGGCTCACCTTGCAGGAGGGCAATGACTCTATACAGAAAGTCAAAGCTGAAGTGGCTTAAATCTAACAAGCCTGAACATCTTACAAAGGTCCAGACAAAATCCAGACCTCAATCCAACAAAGAATTTGTGGCAAGACTTAAAAATTGTTGTTCACTAACAATCCCATTCATCCTGACAGAATTATGCTCAGAAGAATGGTCCACATGTAACAAGCAGGAAGACACTTAACCCAAAAGTCTTCAGCGACAATTTCAACCAAATGTGGTCCTACTAAGTATTACTGAGTGGACAAAAACACATATGAAACTGACAAATGTCTGTTTTATTCTTATAGTATTTTGGGCCTTGTGTGGTAAGTTATGCAATTCAGCTGGAAAAGTCCCAATTTAACATTTTCTAATTTTAGGATGTAACTAGAAAAGTCAAAGTCAAGCGGTCAAAATCGATGCCAGCCATGGTTTGCTGCCATTTATGGCATTTCGACGGACATCTTGATAAAGGGGGACTGAGCTCTGTTGAAACATTGACAATAAAACACTGATGCTTTGACTTCTCTGCTGCAAGACCCATGACTATCTCTATACCTACTTTAGAAGATTTGTATAGATATTTTTGTGGAGCACCCGGGCATTTACCTTACAAACAGAGTGCAGTGGCTAAGGAGAACTAACCACAGATCTGTGGATGTAGGCGGCCTCAAACTCTTCCATCTCTTCATGCATTCCCAGACAAACTCCATGATGTTGAGATCAGGGCTCTGTGGGGGCCAAACCATCACTTCCAGGACTCCTTGTTCTTCTTTACACTGAAGATGGTTCTTAATGACATTGGCTGTATGTTTGGTGTCATTGTTCTACTGCAGAATACATTTGGGGCCAATCACACACCTCCATGGTGGTATGGCATAATGGATATCTGCTTTTATTTCTCCGCATTAAGGACACTTTTGATCCTGACCAAATCTCCAACTCCATTAGCAGAAATGGAGCTCCAGACCTGCAAGGAACCTCCATCATGCTTCACTGTTGCTGCAGATGCTCATTATTGTTCCATTCTCCAGCCTTTCAGCGAACAAACTGCCTCCTGCTACAGCCAAATATTTAAAATTTTGACTCAACAGTCCAGAGCACCTGCTGCCATTTTTCTGCAACCTTGCGGCCAAAAAGCCATACCTCTGACCTGGAAACAAGGCTAAGCGACTCAGCTATGCATGGAAACATAGGAACTGCAGTGCAGAAAAATGGCAGCAGGTGCTATGGAAATTTCGTAAATGGTATTTTCAGACTGAAACCGAAACATTTGTAATGCCGACACTGAAATCGAAAATATTTTTTCTCTAACCTTTCTAATATTATTTTTTTAATATTGACATTTTTGTTTTTTTACTTTACTGACGGGGGATCTGGGGAAATGTCAGCTCCTGTCCATTCACAAACTGTGGAGATGGTATGAGTTATTATGTCCACAATCATCATGAATAATCAGGAAGTGATTTAGAACACTTACTGTTCATTCATAATTGGGTACACAGTAAACATACTATGGCCTCAATTATTTACAAGCAATCAGTTCTGATTGGTTAGCGCTTGTAAGCCACTCTCCATCCTGACTCCTTTGCCTTCAACATAATCTTCCGGATCCCACTTATATAAATATACACATCCATTAATTCATATTTGTGGGCATTTTGCAAAAGCCCTCCTACCTTTTTGGTTCAATTTAAATGCAGTGTAGCAACAAACCAGCTACCATCTTGTATTATTCTGATTTCTTTAAGGTTATCAAAATTTAATTGGTTGCCACAGGTCACTTTACTAAGTAATCCCAATTAAGGGCTAATATGTGTACTTTTTACCACAGAAGCATCCTATATTCATGTGGGATAGTGGCATGTTTATGTAGTGTGCGCTTGGAGACCTAACTGGTATTTAAAGGATTAGCTTTTGTTGTATTCTTGTATATCTGAAGTTATAAATGAAAATGTAAAGAATAATAATTTTGTTTAACATGGATCATTCCAGTGAGTGGGGTAACCATCTTTGCGGACTTTAAACTGAAAAAATGCATTTCTGATATTTCAATAAAAATTGCATTTGAACATGTTCAGAGGGTGACTATATACACACTATATTGCCAAAAGTATTGGGACGCCTGCCTTTACACGCACATGAACTTTAATGGCATCCCAGTCTTAGTCCGCAGGGTTCAATATAGAGTTGGCCCACCCTTTGCCGCTATAACAGCTTCAACTCTTCTGGGAAGGCTGTCTACAAGGTCTAGGAGTGTGTCTATGGGAATGTTTGACCATTCTTCCAGAAGCGCATTTGTAAGGTCAGGTACTGATGTTGGACTGGAAGGCCTGGCTTGCAGCCTCCGCTCTCATTCATCCCAATGGTGTTCTATCCAGTTGAGGTCGGGACTCTGTGCAGGCCAGTCAAGTTCCTCCACCCCAAACTCACTCATTCATGTCTTTATGGACCTTACTTTGTGCACTGGTGCGCAGTCATGTTGGAACAGGAAGGGGCCATCCCCAAGCTGTTACCACAAAGTTGGGAGCATAAAATTGTCCAAAATGTCTTGGTATGCTGATGCCTTAAGAGTTCCCTTCACTGGAACTAAGGGACCAAGCCCAACCCCTGAAAAACAACCCCACACCATAATCCACCCTCCATCAAACTTTACACTTGGCACAATGCAGTCAGGCAAGTATTGTTCTCCTGGCAACTCCCAAACCCAGACACGTCCATCAGATTGCCAGACAGAGAAGCGTGATTCATCACTCCAGAGAACACGTCTCCACTTTTTTAGAGTCCAGTGGCGGCGTGCTTTACACCACTGCATCCTACGCTTTGCATTGCACTTGGTGATGTAAGGCTTCGATGTAGCTCTCTACAAGACAACCTGCAATATACAATATACTGTATATATGTCTGTACATACAGTATATATACAGCATATGTTAGGGATGCACCAAAATTTCGGCCGCTAAAACATATTGCTCAAAATGGTACTTTGGGAAAAATGTTGAAAGTTCAATGTTTTGGCCGAAAATGCGGGGTGGGGAAAAGAATGCTGTCAGCTGTGACAGGAGGTAGAGACAGCGATGCCGGGGAGGGGTCAGCTGTCAGCCGTGTCACAGGAGGCTAAGCTCTCCTCCCCACACCGCCTGCTCAGCCTCCTGTGACACGGCTGACAGCTGGCTCTACCTCCTGCCACAGCTGACAGCATTCTCCTCCCCACCCCTGACAGTTTCTCTCCTCACTATTCTACATAAATAAAGGATGCTTCTGTGGTAAAAAGTACACATATTAGCCCCTATTTGGGATTACTTAGCAAAGTAACCTGTAGCAACCAATTAAATGTTAAGAACCTTACAGAAATCAGAATAGTACAAGATGGTAGCTGGTTTGTTGCTACACTGCATTTTAAATGAACCAAAAAGGTAGGAGGGCTTTTGCAAAATGCCCACAAATATGCATTATTGGGCGTTTATATAAGTGGGATTAGGAATTAGAAACTTTTTTCCTCCTTGAGACAGGTTCTCTCCTTTCATTTAATTTGCTGAAAAAAGCAATTAGCACACATAAAAAGGAGTTGGGAAGAAACTAAGCTTTCTGTGCGACAGTGAGCCTTTACAAACCCTATATTTTTCTAATGATCAATGGCGAAATAAGACAATCTGTGGCAACAAGACCAGGCTGAGTCAGAATAATTAACCTGGGAAAATGCGTAGGAAAAAAAAAATGAGTTCAATAAGGACAGCACATTAAAACGTTCCGTATCCAATTAGGGTCAGAAGATAAAGGGTGTGCAATTACGGCAAACACAGCTTAATTACAGATCAATTAAAGTGATGACATGGACTAAACCTTCAAAAACTACTGTTTGTTTAACACGGTTACATCTCTTCCATATAAGGATTTAAGTGGTCTGGTTTCATTCTGCGTAAACACTTAGCTAAAAGGGAAAGTTTAGAAATATAACTCTCCTTTGTGCCGCTACTTACATCTTACATGACATCTAACATAAACACAGACCAAACGAGGAGGTTATTTTAGACACTGTAAAAACTGCATTCCTTTTAAAGGGCACCTGCCCTCCTGGCCTGCTCTTGGCAAGCCGATTCTGGTTACTGAGGCAGGTTACATTTGCTACTATAAAGCTATTCAAATAACTGTTTATTATGCTAAGAAAAATCTTAAGGCAAACTAAAGTGTGCCTATTTAAACATTTTTGTTACAGCATGATGCAATATTACACAAACAACAAATGATTGTCAAGAAACTAATTCATCTTTAAAAAGAACCATATTTTAAAGCATTTTTTTCATAGTTCAAAAGTACCAAAATGGCAATAGGACTGCACATTCATCTCTAAAGTTGGGAGCTCTGGTGAGCTATTGGTCAGTGAGGCTGCCCACCACAGAGACCAGCCAACAGAAGGTGGTAGGGTAGAGTTTTGACTACAGGAAGAAAAGTTACTGTGCATTGCTGAGAGCCCTAGAGCAGCATTTATCAACCTTTTTTCAGTCACAGCACCATATAAAAGTATGCAAAATCTTGAGGCACCCTAACCCTAAAACAAAAAAAACATAAATGTAAAAAAATAACCTGCTGCTCCTCCAAAATCCAAAGCAGCCCCAATCCCAGATGGGGTCTGGTATGGATTTTCAGAGGAGACCACACACACAAATACACAAAAAGGTGTTCCCATTACATCAGAGTCCCCCCTTTAAATCAGGAACCCTCCCTTCACACCAGAGCCAGCCCTCCTTTAACGTCAGCACCGTCCCTTTAACATCAGAAGCCCCCCTTTAGACCAGAGGCACACCATTAATATCAGGAGCCACAGCTGTGGCAGCATGGCAGAGGGCAAGAGGTGAAGCAGGCCTGGATGGAGAACTTTTTGGAATGGATCCCACCCTTCCTGAATTAGCATCAATCTTTCCATGGCGCTGCTCAAAATTTCGAGGCACCCCTGTTTGAGAAAGGCTGACCTAGAGTTTGAGGCTCCCAGGGAACTCAATAAGACATTGGAAGGTATAAAGTATGTATAGGCACCTCTAGGAGCTTCATCTGCAGTCTTATTGCCACTTTTTCAGGACTGGACTATGTACTGGCTACCTTTAAGTACCCAATACCTGCAAGTTCATGGCCACAGCTGCTTGTAGAGCAACAGAGTTGGCAGTGTGACCTAATACATAACCTGCCCACTACAGAGATCAGCCCTCTGTTATGAGGAAGAATAACTCAATGGGATTCTGTTCAGTCTCGTGACTACAAAATAAAATATAAATAAAAAATTAACTGAACAATTACTGTTTGTAAAAGTAAATGTGATTACAGTACCCAAATGATATTTGCAGTCTTCCTAAGGGATTTCTGAGTCCTGTGTTCACAAATAATTTAAGGCTGTGCATTATGTTGTGGCATGTACATGCAAAAAATGGGCCTGAAACTTCAGAATTCTATGCTCATGCTTAGAAGTAGGAGGGGAGAGAGATGAGCACCAACCACCAGGTGAGATGAGATCATAAAAGGAAAACTGGTTTAAACAGGTCCTCTAGACATAAACAAGCCATTAACCCTTGCAGAGTGGGGGTAGCCCCATTGCAAGGGGAAGTGTTTTGTTTTCATGAAAATAGGCATTAAAAACAGCAGAAAGAGCAATAGAGTGATCTAATTCACAGTAAACAATTACAATTCAGCATCTGCTGCTCTAGATAGACTGCATCACTAAGATTGTATATCTAGTAACTAATCTAACTGAAAAGCACATTAAAATTCCCACCAAGCAATCAAGCTGTATGCATCCCAGTGTTGTGCTGCACTCATAAGGTGAAGTGGTAATCCTCCTCTCAGCACCCTCATCACCATGCTGAAACTTTAAATAAGTCCCTAAATTGTAACAAAAAAAGTTTACTATGGAGACATACTAATAGGCCTTATGTAACTTACTAAGGCAATAGTGCTTACTGCTGGCAATCTTACAGTATATTTTTGTTCTAGGTTTAACTACATTTGTCCTGTTTATTCAAATAAATTATATAGGTTTTATACATCTACCGTATATACTCGAGTATAAGCTGTCCCGAATATAAGCCGAGGTACCTAATTTTAGCAAAAAAAACTGGGAAAAAGTATTGACCCGAATATAAGCCGAGATTTTTAAATTAGGAGTGGTCAGATAAGTAGTAGCCAGCAGACAAATTCAACCTGTTTAAAGCAGAACTTTATTGGAGAGGGTTCATACCTAGCTGTCTTTTTTTGGGTAGGGATTACATAATTTTCAGTTTTTTTCTTTTAATAGTGTGTCATGCTGGTATTCCAAGCAGTTAGATTATCCTCACATTCTGTCACAAGTCAAAACAGAAATAAATCTGACCTTTCTTAGTCTATCAAAAAAATGTAAAAACAAAAAGAAATATATACGCACGCACGCACTAAGGGAACTATAAACCTTGTCAATACATTATTACATTATACAGCAATGCAGAGTACCACCAGTTATAGAGGACTACAAATCTCAGCAATACATTATAAAGCAATGCAGAATACCACCAGCTATTCTGTGCGGGGTCTCAGGAGGGCTGTGCAGGTTATCAGGTAGGCTGTGCAGGGTCTATGGTGGTCTGTGCTGGGTCACACCAGGGGTCCTGGTCGGTCTGGAGGGCAGGATCCACAGGAAGGAGGAGGAGATTTGCAGCCAGCGCTGTAAAAAGGTGCCGTGATTCACAGGAAGGCTTCCGGGACCTTGCTGGTGACCCCGACAGCCTTCCCGTGAATGGCAGCGCCTGTTTGCAGTGCCAGCCTCAGTATAAAAATTTAAAGCGCCGATATCGGTGCTTAGTATTGGGGCATTTTCACGAGTACGAGTGAAAATGCACGGTATCGGTGCATCCCTAATTAAATACTCTGTCATGTTTTTTTCTACCCATGTCCATAAGACATGTAAGCCGGCAAAAAATGTGGTTTGTTTTGTTTTGGATTTTTCGTTAGTTTGTTTTTCAGGATTTGTTGATTTGTTTGGGGATTCGGATTTGGACGAATCCAAAATCTTCCCCAATTTCGGATGTTAAGTAATATTTACAAACCAATTTTTACATTGCAGAAAGGTGACATTAGAAAAAAAAGTATTTTTTTTCTTTTTAACGTTGACAGTCCACAGAAACAATAATAATAATTAAAAAAAGAACATGCGGCTCCTCCCACCAATTCATACCAGACCCTTGGTTTGAGCAGCAGCCTGGCAGAGCAGGAAAGGGGGGAGGAAAGTGTGCGCCCCCCTGCACCATACCAGGCCACATGCTCTCAACATGGGGAGGGTGCTCTGCCAGGCGTGCTCACTCCGCCCCTTTGTTGACATTTGGGAGCAGAGTTGTTATGACAGCTCTGCTGCCCAATGTCAACAAGGGCCAAACAAGTTTCGTAATGTCGGCAAGCGTCAGGTATTTTTTCTTTCGGCAAGTCAGCTGACGTCGTCCACCATAATTGACATGAATCTACGTCACTGGACTGATTGACATTTGGATGACAAGTCTTTTAAATAAAAGACTTGTTTAAAATGATGTTTTTTCAAATAAAGGACTTTTTTAATGGAGTTTTGTGTTTATCTACAATTATACTGTTTGGTGAATGAGTAGGGGTAACAACTACCCCTTACTCATTCACACGGGGGGGCATCTGGGTGCCCTCACTATAAAAGACATGGGGGAAGGTGCTTTGCCAGGGCATGTGATCTGGTATGGTGCAGGGGGGTGCACGTTTGTCCTCCCCCTTCCTGCTCTGCCAGGCTGCTGCTTGGATCAAGGGTCCGGTAAGGGATTTTTGGGGGGACCCCACACTTTCTTTTGTTTTTTTTAGTGTTGGGGTCACCCCTAAAATTCTTACCAGACCTAGAAACGTTTGTTATATTCTTACCAGACCTTGGAAACGTTTGTTATTTTTTTCATTTGGAAATTCGGATGCATCTGAATATGGCGAAATATGCCTGAATTTCAATTCGGAACGAAATAGATTGCACATATTGTATCTAATGGCTATTAGGGGAGATTTCCCGATACTTGAAACAGAATGGGAAGTGAGGGAAATCATCTCTTTATCATCTGTAAACAGCGAAGGTGTTCCATTTGAAAGATTTTATCTCTCTTTGTTCCAGTGACAAATCAAAATTTTAGATTTACCTCACTTTCAGTCCTGGTGACAATAGTCACTTGGCAGTCAAAGGGTTAATCAGTGGGTCAAGCATAAACAGCTCCAATAACTGAAGGAAATGCTTGTTAAACATGGGTATGGTGAATCATGGTGTTCCATGGGAAGTCTGTAGCCTGCTTAAGCTATGATTCGTTGCTTACACAGCTTTCCTTTGCTCCCAACAGCTGGATGCAGCGGAGGAGGAGTAAAACGAAATGCAATTACATACTTCTGAGGAGGGCTGCTGTTTTGGCCTGCATGATCAAAGTATAGGTTCACTTCAAAGCTATGGTGCAAAAAGTAAATGCAGTAACGAATAGAAACCAGGCAAATAAAAAAAAAAAGCAGTTAATAGTTATTTAAATGGATGTGTATTGAGCTCCTATTGGTGACTGCAGAAGATTGTTCTTTGCTTGTGCCCTGTGGGTATAGTTTGGTTTTACTCTGAAACTGGATATTTTAAATATAAAAAAACTTACATATAGGCCCATTTAATACACTATTCTCTTTTTAGTATATTAAAAACATTTTGAAGATTATTTTTCTTTCCATTCACTCATGGATTTCTGTGTAATGTAGAGTAGTTTACAAGCTTTCCAATGCATGAAGACCCCAGTGCTGATGACTGCTATATGACTGTATTGCAGTATCATTGCGTATTTAAAAAAAAAGAAAAAATCTGCAAGCTGGAAGGAAGAGGGAAGGTGAGTTCGCACTCAAACTAGATGCTTGCTTTTGGGTTGGATTGCCTAGCACCTTGCACACAGGTGGTGTGGGGTAGTGGGAGCTCTGTGGGAGGCACTGGGTTGGCATGTTAACACGCACTTAAGTTGTGTGGGGTGGTGGGACAGGTAATGGAAGCGGTAAAGACAGGATACCCGTGGCGTTAATAATACAAGACAAAACACTTTCCAATTTCCTAGATTACTTTTAAAAAATCAGACATAATACCACATGTACCTGTTTGAGGAGTTGGGGGGGGCACATGTGAGGTATCTATCATCATACAGTTGCCAACTACAGCTCCAGGCAGTGACCATATGCATCAAGCAGAAATTGGTTAAAGAATAGAGGACTGTTACGTTTAATTAAATATAACATACGCTATTCCCTGATTAAGGAAACCCAAGACACATAAAAAATAAAACCTAATGATGGCTTAAGGAAGTAATGGTGCGTATATTTTGCAGCAAGTTGCTAGAAGCAGACAGTTCCCAAGGCGCGTTGTTAGCAGGATTATTATTACAGGCTCTTAGTTCCTCAATTAGGAAGTAAATATCTATTAAATGCACATTAAAATGTGCTGCCAGAGCATTACCCCCTAAGAAAATATAACTATTTCTGCAAGGATAATCTACATATTTACTGGTATTTCTATGTCTGTGTGATATAAGCTACGGGGCATATTTACAATTTAAAAGCATTTATTCTATATACAAGTAAATATTTCAAGACATAATTGCATAGATTTGTCAGCCATTTGCCAACAATGACGGCAGTGCCCTCATTGTAAAAGCCAAGGGTGAGTTTGAGTAAGGATTTCAAGAGAAGAATCCTTATTTTTTGGCACATCCGATCTGCAGCAAATGTGTGTTATGGGAAAGCAAGCCAGATCAATAGGTGAATATTGATGGCACTGTGTGTCAAATGTTAGCTTGGGCCCAGCAACTGTAACATTTGCTTTTTTATAAATATAGTATATGTCACTGAGGCCTAGATTTCCCATTTGACTGGCAAATGTGTGCCCATTCATGTATGGAATCAATTAGACTGAAAGGTTTTTGGCTTCTGAGTAATACAATGCATTGCATTACTACCCAAAAAAACAATAGATAGACAAAAATGTGCTCAAGTATTGTATGTTGTGCAGATGCACAAGCTGGAAACTCAGTGGCACTGAGCCTGTAACTTTACAGAGAATGGAGTGTGTGGTATGGACACTCCAGCCTCAGTGTGCCTTGGCACCAAAAATGGTGGTACTTGCGGCAAAATGATTTTGGCGCAGGCACTGACATTTGTTGTGCACATGCACAAGACGTTTTAAAGAGTAGGTATGCTTTATGAATTCCACTGATTATTGGCAAACACTTTCTGTCCGGACAATCAAAAAAAAAAAATCAACAAATTAACCCCTTAAGGACCAGTGACGGAATTATTCGTCATGGTTGTCCGTGCCATAAGGACCCATGACAAAATAATTCCGCCCTTGGTCCTTAAGGGTTTAAGCTTTCCTAATGCTCTATATGGGAACTTATATATGCATATATGTCAAAATAAAGCCCCCCTTGTCCTTTAAAAAACGGTATATAATATGTGTTGGTGCAATAAATGAAAAAGATGGAAATTGCGGTTGAACACACACAACAAAAATTGCTTTGGTCCTTAACTTAAAGACAAACATCTGAAGCTTTGTCCTTAGGGGCTTAAATAAAGGTGCTATTCAAAAAAACACTACAACCATGAAGAAGTCCGAAAACCCAATATTACCTTTAATCCGAGTTTGCGTCCTGATTTAACAAACCCTTACTGATGACAATGCAGCCTGATCAGATGACTTAGAACTGGACAATCTACATGAGAACTACAAAGGGTGATGTTAAGAACCCAGAAAACCTCAACATTTTCCCCAGCTCAAGGCCATTCAGAAAAACACAGGGATTTAGAGTGGACAGTCAATGCCAAAATAAAACTTTGATGTGCTCAGAAAACGGACTTTGTTCCGGAGTATAAATTAAAAATGTTCATGTCTGACAGATATACCTAAAAATATACCCTGACATTTAAGGGAGTACCACTGCAAATATAATAATAATAATAGTAATAACAACGTATTGTCATATTTAATGTAGTTTCTTATCTGCTTACCATAAGGGAAGGCATATTGGGGAAAGACTGATACCATCCCCCCAGACATGAGTCTTGAATTTTGATGAGAAATCATTTGTACGTAGCTATGGGCTACTGCACTTTAAGCAGTCCTTTTGGCCGTATTAATTAAGCCCAATTGTAAAAACTGAACTTGTTCCTATTAATGCTCTGGTAATCACTGGCTATCTGAATCTGTGCGCTATAGCAGGTTTGGTCTATATATTTCATGCAAATGCATGAATCACACAGTCAAAAATGGATAAATAAAAAGGATGTAGATCAGATGAAACCCAGGATGAAAAGGTGGAAAGTTAAAGCTGAACTTGAGGAAAACAATAGATACAATATTAGACAAAAATAAAAATAGAGTCCAATTTAAAGGCCTTTCTAAAGACACACAGATGAGCAAGAAGAAAGCAATTTCAGTGAAAAAGGCAATAAGAGACACTATGAATGCCTAATGGACAAGGAATCCTAGCAGTCTATGCTGGCTGGACGTTCATATCTATATTCTATGACAACGGTTGCTGAAATGGTTTACCCTGAATCACATTTACTCCCTGGGAATCCAATGACACAGCTCACTATCATGAATTAAAAAATGATGCTCCACGTCCACAGGGAATCATGGCTCCATTAATTCTATTATCGTTTCAATCTCATTTCAATAAATCTTACTTTCCAAGCAACACTGCAGAAACAGCAATAATCCCATCAAATAGCTGAACGCATGGAAAAATCCAGGAATACATTACACATAATCCATAGCTGATAGCTCCGTTATTATTTATGGATAAAATGAGCCTGAACCCCATCCTGAGAACAGAAATATGATGGTTGTTTGAAGGCATGGTTTATAGAGTCAGACAGTGAATCTGAAATATTCTAACACTATTAAATTTTTCAGAAATTATGGCCTGTATCACCTGTATTTGATGTGTTAACGGTATATTAAGTATGTATTGTCAAGCTGGTGTCCGAAAACACACTTAAGGCCCTTATTTCTTATTCAAAAAGGCATTATTATTATTGTGTTCCAATAAGCACTCGGACCTGTAGATAGCTCTTCACTGCAAAATTGAGTGCTTCACAAATAACAAATATTTGACTAAATGTTAAAGAAAAAGATCACTTTCAGGCAAAGTGGATTTACTTTATATGCTCTTCCCCCTTTCAAATACATAATTACCTTTGTCATGGCCTACACTGATTGTTAAGATACCAACTGGATGATCCCTGTCTTCAACATCCTCTGCCTTGGGAGGTGATCCCATTAAGCGATATGGGGGGTTATTCACTAAACTGCCAAAGGCAGCCGAGTGAATAACCAAGCGAAGTGAAGTGAGCCGAACGCCGTTCGGCTGATTTTAGCTGTACATCAGCAAAAATCAGCCGTACATCGGCTGACTTCGGTCAGCCAAACATGCTCCACATGTTCGACTGAGCCGAAGTTAAGAAGCCGTTTGACTCAGCCTTCGGCAGTTCACTCGCTGCTATTCGGACCTATTCTCATAAGGAATGAACGGCAGTGAGTGAATAGCCGAATGCCGCAGAGCTCAGTTATTCTGCTCATTACCTCAGAGTTAGCGTGCAGAATAAAAAAAAAAATATATTAACAAAAAGAAAAGGAGAAAAAATAAATGAATAAATAAATAGGGCTGCAACAACTAATCGATTAAATCGGTTACAAACAATGATGAGAACCGTTGGCAACGATTCTCATCATCGATTAGTTGCTTTTAGATTAGTTGCAGCCGCCGCTCTGCTCCTCAGCTCTCCTCCCCGGTGGTGCTGGCTGCAGCGGTCTGTGTTCTTTTCAATCCCGGCTGCTTTTTTTTTAACTTTATTGCTGGGAGCAATAGCCAGCCTGCTATTGGATATTTCAAATTGCAATAGCCAATTGCAGGCTGGCTATTGCACCCGTTATGTCACAGCTGGCTCCGCCCAGTTGTTGTCATTCAATGACAGCCCAGCGTCCTCAGGTCATTTGAGAAAATTGTGAATAGCCCGTACAGCAGCCCTTCGGTTCGGCCAAACCGGAGGGCTCTGGCTGGTGAAGTGATCAGAAGGATTAGCCGATGCTTTGGCTTAATCCTTCGGCTCCTTCATGAATAACGCACTATAAAAATATACTATGCAGAAGCGACCAGCACAATGAAAATCAGCACAATGAACAAAGAGCAAAGTATGTATGTAGAAAGGGTGAGCTAGTTTAGAGCAGCAGAGTAGGCAAAAAGGGTTAGTGTATTTTGTTTGAAAGTGCACTTCTCTCTTACGCATAGTAATACCTTTTAAGTATATTAACTGATACACACTGCAAATTTGAGCTCTGTTCTGATCCTCTCAGCTGTTATTTGGGCCTATGAGAGTGATACAATGGTACACTCACTGGTAACAGGGACAGTGAGGAGGAGTTAGAGAGAGCCATTACTCAGAGAGGTCATGGGTGCGCCTGGAATCAGTGGACTACCCACATAAACTGAAGATGATTTGCAGCTTTGCAAAGGTACTAGCAATAACAAATCTTATAAGAATGCTAGTTAAATGAACTGAAATATGTAAAAGCACACATCCATAGGTGCCTACAAAGTACCTCTCATAGCTTGAAATCCTGGACAATGTGCTAAGGGATAAAAACTTCTAAAATATAGTCCTAATTAGGAAACTTACTGGGGTCTTTTTTATAAAGAATTTGCAGAGCCATGTGCCCTGCAAATCTCTGTGAATGTTCGTTCTGGGTAAATAGAGACAAAAACGAAAGTCCTTTGTACATTTTCTTTTCAGGCAGAATGTAATGAAATATTGCATTATGGATATTCGATGAAGCTGATGAGCATAGGAAATAAGTATTCCATTTAGTAGCCAGAATGCGGTATTATATTACATTCAACCTGAGAAGAAAATATACTAAGAACTTCAGTTTTTTTTTTTCACACAAAACAAACATTCAGGGTGAGATTTGTAGGGTGAATGGATCTGTAAATTGTTTATAAATAGACTCATTAGAGTGCAATTGCACTATTCCAAGTAAATAGTGCAATTTTACTCTATATGATATTGCTAGTGATTAGGAGAATACCAATGCAGGTGAGCACTATACAATAAACTGTGGATGTTTGTGGCTTACATTAACCCAGAAGTCCATTTTAAAACCGTTTATAACAAATAACCTATAATGACAGCAAACAGTAGCATAAAAAATGCATAATATTCACTCTTTAAAATAAATAGTCACAAGACAAATTCCATATACCCAATAGAGCATGTGTGTAATCACTTTGGGAAGACTCCCCCACTAGAAGTTTAATAAACCTCTGCTTTGTTAGTTGGCAGGTACAGTTGCTCAAGGAAGCATAGTCTGCCTTTGATGTTCCAAAAATTAAATACATTAAATAAAACCAGTTCCCTAACTAGAAAACAGGAGCATGTTTGCAAGAGGTTGGCACAAGATTAAAAGGGAAATTATCTATTAAGGAATGAAGATTTACAATCACTTTGCCAATGAAAGAAGCTAATGTTAACAATGGCATATTGTAAATGTGCTAAATAATCGGGTAGCTGGTGTCAGAACTGTCCAGTATGAAGCTGGTTTTAAATAATCTCATCTAGAAGAGTTTTGTAAGTTTGGTAAGAGTAATTTCATTATGCAGGCTGTCTCACAACCTGTATATATTTGTATTTACCATCATCTAAAACATCCATTGGCTTTGTGTTTTATAAAACCGCAGAATCACCATTATTTTGCTGCTCTCTTAAAGCTCAACCCCACTCTACACTCTACACTGGGTGTGTAAATTATCCTTGAGCTTTGCATCATGCCATCAGCCCAGACACTTTACTGGCATTTCAAACACATTTAGGACAAATGCCCTGTCAATATGAAATCTTTGTTTCATAACTTGATATTTGACAAAGGAGACACTTCTGCATTTACTGGGTTTGATATTCATCCTTGCCCACTTGATATTTTGATGAAGCTTTTCCAGAAAGCCATTCATTTCAACAAAGATCTTCTCATAGTGTTATAATCGCATTAAATGTATAATATGCATGCTATTTACCTGTAAAAGCATCCATTGTGTAACTATCTAAATGGCCTGAGACTGCTGCTGGGAATCGCCATCTTGGCGGTGACATTAGCCTCCCCAGCAGACTCAGAGCTATCACTCAAGTGAAACTCTATAGTATTCTCCTTCACTCTTTCCCCAGCAGTTACATAAAAAGTTAGAGATTTGGATGGAGGGAAAACGTGCTGGGCCAACATAGAGAGCAATTAGACACTGCTGGAAGAGAATGGGGCTGTGCTAGGGAATTTACTTTTACTAAGATAATCAACATTTCTAGAAAGCTCATAGGCACATTGCATGTAAATAAAAAAATATGAAAATGAAAAACTAGTATGTATTTTCAGTACTTGATTTTTTTATTAACCTGTTGGTGACAGGGTCTCTTTACGTGCAATTCAAACGTACTGCTGCAAAATTGTAAACCGCAAAAAGAAAGTTTGAATTTTTCTAATAGATATTGTTTCCACGCTGTGATGTTTGGGGAATTAGCCGGACTGCAGGGCACAGGCTTTATCAGGAAAACAGCATTTATTTTCCACAGCCAGCATCATAAACAGTCCTTTCTTTCTCCAACACAGCATAACAACTTAAACGTTTGCTTCCTTGAGCACAGAAACGATAAACTTTACAGTTCACTTTTTCCAGCACAGAAAACGATAAACTTTACAGTTTACTTTCTCCAGCACAGAAATTATAAACTTTATAGTTTGCTTTCTTCAGCACAAGAATAATATTGAAAGCCTCACCAGCTTGGATGGCTTCAGTCCACAAGGTTATCACAATCTTAACCTCAGAGTCTCTCCCAGCCCACAGGCTCCCAAGTTCAGTAGTTTCACAGCACCAGCACCTTAGTCAGCTTCACAGTCTCATCTGCACACACCATTCAGGACTCTGGTGTCACTTGCTGTCTCTTGCGTCCTATCCTTTTGAGCACACTTCCTGCAGCAGGTGTTAATCCATGTCTGTCCCTTAAAGGGCCCATAACCCAAACAAGGGAAATAACAGACCTTTCCCAGGACCCATCTTCTGGCGTCCTGTACAACGCACACAGAAAAGAATGGTGGTGTACACTGTTAAGTACTATTAGGATAAGACTGAGTTAAGCTAGCACAATAGCAACATTTTGACAGCTTTACAACCACAAATTCTAAATGATATTACGCTGATCTACTTTGTTTTGTTAACAAAGCAGAATACCAGAAATAGAATTAAAAGAGGAAATCCAACCTTGATATTCCCTGACCAATTTCTTGGGGCAAACATCATAAATCATGCGCTGTACAAAGCATTTAAAAAGGCTGAACATAGCAACTATTACCATTCACCCTCTACCTCTTCTTATGGCACAGTTAGCAAAATGATACCCAAGAGACACTGCATTCAATAAAAATCATGAGGGTGGGTGGCTATGCTGCTCTCCTTTCTGGTATTTTTTCTGTCCACTCTTGCTGGCTGGAGCAGCTCTAATCTTCTTATGTTGTGGGATGTTCTGTGCATGGTGCTGATTGATGATTGACAACAGCACTGTCCAATCAGTAACCAACAGCAAAGAGAGAACATACTACAGTGGGGGAAATCCAGTGTTGAAACACTATGCCATTTGCACTTGTCAGTGTGATAAAAAAAACAGAGGGTTGGAGAAATAAAGCTACACTTGTCCTGAATTTATAAATCGGGGGAAATGACCTAAAAATAAGCAGATTCCGTAGCTAGCATGTAAGAGAGTTTAAATAAGGGGTTAAATGCTTGCACACACTAACAAATAGGGTAAGGTGAGTTTTTGCTACATGTGGCATCCCTCGGGGTAAAGGACAATTTATAGTCCAAAAGTCTTAATGTGTGTAACAAAGTTGACTATTTTGCCACTGTTTTATCATATTCTCTAATGACAGTGAATATGTAAATTACTGTGGAAGATTGCAAAGATGCTTGCACAAACATGGGTCACTTGCAGATAATTTTGCCACTATTGAAAGGAATCTTTTTTTATCTCCAATGATAGGTATGGGCTCCATTCTTTGGGAGGGACACCTGTAATGTGACTTGAGATTGTCTAAAAGGCATTCCTAGGTTGCATGACTCAGAACTGCCCTATTTGCACTATTAGACAGGTAACTAAATAAAAACATATAGTTTAGGCAGATGTGTTATACAGAAAGGCTGGAGGCAGAATGAGACAGAGGATCAATACAGGCAATAGAAAAATACCAGGCACCAGGGGACAAATTGGAGTTGTGAACGAGATAGCGAAACAAGAGTGAAATAATAGGGGTTCCAAGGCACACGTAGAAACCAATAAGAAGGTTTTACAGAAGTATTGGCAGGGTACATTGAGTGGAATTTAAAATGGGCACTTAGTCCCTTCAGAGGGACCCTTAAGCTGGCCAAACACTGGTAGATTTTGATACATACCTTCATATGAAGCATCAGAACATTCAATAATGCCATCAAAGACAATGTTCTGGAAAAAATGTTTTCAGAGGAGATTCTACTGGTGTATGGCCAGCTTTAGAGCATGCCAGTGTGTACTTCACTGCTTGGTATGAGCACACATCTAAGCATAATAGGGAGGATACTGGCCTTAGAGGCAGCTTGAAGATAGGAGGACTGTTGGTCTTCCAAAGGAGCCAAGATGGAACTACTGATTAAACAAAAATGGGATCTGCGCTTATGAATGAACTCTCGTGCTGCTGTGCTAAAAGATAGTAATCATTTCTCATATGTGTTTTTGGATTGCACTGCGCTACAAAATAGGAATATATGCACCTATAAAGTATAACAACCTTCAAATACCAGTGTAAAATAAATAAAGTGAATAAACAAATCCAACAATCATATGTCACAAAGTGAAAATATTGTTCCAAATCTCAAATATTCACAGTGAGCGTATCATTTATCACCATTACATATGGTGTAAATCTCAATGTTTAACAACATCTAACACATAAAAAGTGAATTTAATCCAAAAAATAAGTGTCCATCCCACAATGTGCAAAACGTTTTTCTCAATCCCTCGTTGCCGTATATCTGTAATTCACACCAGTGTTAATATACCCACTGTGCATACAACGTATACAGATCCGCATTCACCACAGGATAATTACCTTTTTACAAGATGGTCAAACTGAATTTAGTGCAGTATAAATCTCCAGCTCCGTTCTCCTCTATTATTTATGCTGTCATCATGTTCAATTTCCACCATCCAGAAGTTTACGTTTCCTTATCCACTCCAAAAAACATTTAAAAACTAATTGTGCAATAAGTCTTAAAAACAGTGCCCGTCTCAGCAGGGCTCATAACTATTCCTCTCACGTAATGAACTCAGCGTGCGGCCACCCATTGACGCGCTTCGTCACACAGGACTTGCGATCGGCGTCCCTTCAAAGATGGGCGCTGGCTTTTTACAATGTGATTATTTGTGCTGAACATGTGAGTGTTTTTATTCTATTAATAAAGCGCTGTTTTTAAGACCTATTGCACAATTAGTTTTTAAATGTTTTTTCTGGAGTTGATGAGGAAACGTAAACTTCTGGATGGTGGAAATTGAACATGAAAGCACATAAATAGCAGAGGAGAGCTTAGCTGGAGATTTATACTGCACTGAATGTTGTTTGACCATCTTGTAAAAAGTTAAATTATCCTGTGCTGAGTGCGGATCTGTATATGTTGTACGCACAGTGGGTGTATTAACACTGGTGTGAATAAAGGATACACGGCACCGAAAGATTGAGAAAAACGTTGTGTACATTGTGGGATGGACACTGATTTTTTTGGATTAAATTCACTTTTTATGTGTTAGATGTTGTTACACATTGAGATTCACCATGTAATGGTGATAAATGATACGCTCACTGTGAATATTTGAGATTTGGAACAGTATTTTCATTTTGTGACATATGATTATTGGATTTGTTTATTTATTTTACACTGGTATTTGAAGGTTTTAATTCTTTATAGGTGCGTATATTCCCATTTCGTAGCGCAGTGCAATCCAATAACAAAGATGGAACTACTGGTTTCTCAGTTTTTACATTACATCACCAGCCAAAGCTAACGTGCAGCCACATCATATCTTGTAGTAAGATCATACATTTGCTCTATTAGGTATTATTGCAAATGGTTGTTTGAACTAGACCAACTATTTACTTGGGATAAATAAACACCAGTGCTGTGAACATTTAAAAATTCTAACTTATCCCGAGCAGTGGAAATGTCTCACAGTCCACAAGTGTTTTTTGCCACTATGAATTTTTTCAATTTCATCTTTACTGATTGGATAATCTACACAAAGTCATCATAGAAAAGTTAGCTACTTTATGTTAAGCAGAGTAGATTGCTCAGCTTTGTTGCTTGAGGAATACTGCAGCTCAAAAGGGCAAATTTGAATATATTACTACCAGACTTGTGAAAACCATTAACATCTTTTACACAATTTTCAATGACCCATAACAGAAAATTATTAATCATATGTCAAATCTTGGCATGAGGATATTAAAAACAGCAACACTGTATTGGGATACACCAGCATTTGGAAGAAATATGTTCCTTAAAACAACACAATAAATTCACAATAAGAGGCAAGTGGTAATTAATACCCAGGCATACCAAGTCAGTTTTGGAGGAGTCCTGGTAGTCCACAGCGAAGCTACTTGGGGGTTTGTTCATGCCATTGCACTCACTGGCTGACTTTGGTGACTGTGCATGCTGCCTGTATGTGGCACTCTTTGGAGTCCAGCAGAAAAGGTTAATTGACTCTCTGACACACCGCTCAATGTCGATTTCTGTGGACATACAAAGCAATAAGTTAATAACACTGTTTAAAAAGATAAAGTTAGCTTCTTATGCACCGCTACTTCCTATTATAGGTAACCCTATGTTTCCACTGGGACTGGAAGTGCCTAATGCCTTTGGTTGGTGGACAACCCAAGGGGTGACATGCCTATACCAGTTAATGGTAGATGGTATGATCGGCACATGGTCTTGCTTTCAGAATAACATGCAAGCCCCAGACACAGAATATTTTATATATTTACAACTTAGGCACTGGGCTATATCAATGCTTTTGGAAACTCCAGTCATAACGGAATTAACGATTTTTAAAAATATCTGTCTGAAAAGCCCTACGGCCCCTAAAATGATATCGATATTATATTCCCAGCTAAACAGGTTATTAAAGCCCAGTGACCATAAATATATACAGAAATGGGAAAAAGAACTTGGAGTTGTTAAACAACAGAAAGAATGGCAACAAATGTGGAAATAGCTACGTGTTCCATTAATGTAAATTCTCTGGAAACTGCATTTAAAACTTTAACTAGATGGTACTTAGTGCCCTCCAGGTCGGTTTATTCTAACTCGACACATTCAGACCTTTGTTTTCGAGGATGTGATTCTAGGCGAGATGCGGTCCATACCTGGTAGACATGATTGAAACTGGATACGTTTTGGTTAAAAGTAATTCAGATGATTAACAATCTTTTTGTGACTAATATAGCAAGAGATCCATGGGTAGCCTTATCAAAAATCTTCATCCCTGACTAACTCACAACATAAATTGGGGACTTAAGTTATGTTGGCGGCGAAACAGACCATTGCCCAGGCATGGAGAAAACCACATGTGTTCTTCGAGGAAGTTAAAAAGAGGATGGATTAATTTTTTTCTTAATGAAAAACTGACTAGCATCCTTTTGGATTCCAATAAAAAGTTTATGAAGACTTGGGAACCTTGGATTAAATATGCCCATCCAACAATCTCAGTAGAAAGTTTGATGCTCCTGTAGAATTGATTTTGGTGTCTTGTCCCCCCCTTTTTTGTTTTGTTTGCTAGCTTTGAGGTTTTTGTCAGTTTGTTTGGTTTTATAGTTGTATTGTATTGTTTGTTGAAGGGTGGTTGGAGGGGAGGGTCAGCAGGGTGATACGGATATGTTTGTCCTTGCAGACTATTGATATTGAGGTATGTCTTGTATATGAATGTTTATAAGACAAAGAAAACATTTTGAAATGGAAAAAGATAAAGTTAGTGTTTCCATCAACAGCGACATCAACCTAGCATTTTACATCACCTAACCTAAAATCCTATTAAATAGATTTTAGTAAATGTATATGATCTAAACCTATATATTTTATATGCACAGAGTCTTAACAATAAAACAAAGAGAAAGAACTCTGACACCATGCAACTCTTTATTTAAACCTAGTAAACAATCATATAAATAACTGGCCTATCAACATCCAATGTCATGCATAGAACATATTTATTTATTACAGATATTTATATAGCCCTGACAATTTACACAGCGCTTTGCATACTGCAAATTTACCTCAGTCACTGCCCTCAAAGAGCTTATAATAAAAGGTCCCTCTATTGCACACGCATACAGGGCCAACTTAGACAGGAGCCTTCCAGCATGTCTTTGGAGTTTTTGTGAGGAATTTGGACTACCCAGAGGAAACCCATGCTATCACAGGGAGAACATGCATTACATTTAGATTAAACACACACACACACACACAGCATATACACAGCATATACACACAAAACATACATATACACACAATTGCATGTACAAATATATACACACACCCATAAACAAAGGCAATGTTTTAAAAAGAACAAAATGTACAACAAAAGTGTAAAGCAGTAGCACAGAAAGTGGAAATAAAGAGCTCAACATCTATCAGCAACAGTTCCTTTAAGGGCATAGCAAGGTCCCCTGGCCATTGAGCTAAATCATGCCTTTAGCAAAGTCTGTAACCTGTATAACCATCCAGATATCAAGATAGCATTAAATTCTTTCATTGCAAAATTGACCTTAACACACAAGTAACTGTGCCCCCTTCCTTTCACTCTTAATAACTCCATACATGGGTGACCTTATTAGTTCTGGAACAGTAAGGCTGCCCATAGGCATTAGAAGGTGGTTAGATGGCTATGGTGTGACTACTTTCAGGACATATGATCGGCCAGAGGGACTGTGAAGAGAATTGTTTTGCTGGTGATATTGCAGCATGGCATCCCAGAGAGATGAGATAAAACAGTCAGAATCCAGTGATTGTCATCTCCTGCCTTTGGGTTTTTTTTGTTTTATTTAGATATCATCATGCTTGCTTTATACAGAGTTTAATGGTAATGAGGTGTGAGCCCCAGTTTCAATTAGGAAGTCTTATATGCAGGGCCGGATTTACTCTCTCTGCTGCCCCAAGGCCAGGTTCCTCAATGCACCCCACCCTCCCCGCCAACCCCCCTTCTCCACCATGGAGAATGGCACACCTGCAGGCTGCATATAAGTGATCTCGGCGACATCGCCGAGATCACTTGTACAAAACAAGTTGCGGCTACATTTAGCTCTGCTTGCCCAAAGCAGGGCTAAATGTAGAAAACAACTACCCACCCAACTGCATGTCCCGGGCGTCGAGAGATAGGAATTCCATACTACTGCTGCCCCTCTAATCTCTGCTGCCCCAAGGCCGGGTCTTATATGGATATGGCTGAATCAATTACGAAATACAGTATATATCTGTGCATTTATGGTCTAGATGGTTAAAGATTCCTCGCATTCCACAGTCCTCTCAGGCCTTGCCCAGATTAATTTAAGAATAATCAGATATCTGTTCATTTGCCCCTTGATCTTTCTAGTTTTTACAATAACAATAGTTTGTTTACATTTGGCCTAGCTGTTTGTGATGGGTCTCATAAGTTTGGGAGGGGCAGAGGAAAGGATCATAAAGTGCTCAGCCCTCCTACTCATCCTCCTGCCTCTTCCAGATTGGCCTAGGGGGCCGGCTCAGGGACACGCCCTAGAGGACCAACAAAAAGCTGTGCAGGGCAGTCAGGGGGCCCTCATTTGACATCAAGAGGAGGCTCTCGTAACACCAAAGTTTGTTACATAAAGAGGAAATGCTCAAGTAACATCCCATAAAAAGTTCCCCTTTAACATCAAGAAAGAATCTTTGCAAGCCTTACTTGGAGAAAGAGCAATTCAGAGCCATCTTCTGTTGTACTGAAATGGACTCTGTTAGAACATACTAAACCCAGAATTTGTTAAGTACTCTCTTTTTATTGCTTTTTTATTTTATTGTTGTTATCCCTGTCTCTCTTTGTTAACATCTTTTTTGTATATTTCTCCTGCACCCTTTCTTTTATTAAGAAAAAATATAAAAAATTGGTTAGCTTATCTCCATGCTCTAAATAAGAACTTAAAATACCCTTATCTCTGTGAAGAGTACTGTACTGTACTGTACAGAATGCATGTCATATTGCTGTCTGAAAGGACAGTGGTATCATAGTCTTTAAGTATTTGAATTGTCACAGCATTTGCTAAGAGCGGTGCGTGTTTCCATTAAAACCCGTGGTGGCAGCTACTTTTTTGTGTGTAAAGGATTAACTGTGGAGTTAACCAACCCTAGTGATGATCGCTCTCAGTCTGCTGGCCTCAAACTATTGTCCCGAGAGCTGGGAAATCTGTGCAGGGTGAGGTTGGGAGTGGTATTTCCATGTTCCTTGTGAAGGCTTGGTAGTTTCAGAGCTGCGTATAATCGCGTGTTGGTGACGTACATAGGGTTTCTGACCAGCAGCATCTGTCACACAGAGAACTTGTGATGACGCCATCAGTCCCGTCTCCCAATCTACATCTGCAGTGGATCAAACACTAGTTTTTACAAGGGGTAACTCAGTGAGAAAAGTAAAAACAGGTCAAGAAGCTGCGCACACTCCAAATTTTAAGACTGTGCTGTCACTGACAGCCGCTGTTATACACTATTGATTGGGAACCAATCACCTTGGTGATTGGTACATATCATCATGCCATGACAGTCAATCATGGGGATTACATGGGATTTGTTTTACAATCCAGCTTGCTTTACCTGTTATCGAGTCTCATAAAAGTTGATTAAAAACTGTTAAAGTGATACTAAACTCAGGAGATCAATCATTCAACATTCAAGTAGCTTAACTATTAACACAAATGTATCTTATTTGTGTATCACTCGGCTGTAGATCCTCAAATAATCTCTGAATTGGTGCTGTCTGAATGGAAACACGAAACAAATATAAAGTAGGTGTTATCCCAGTTTGGCTGCAAAAGTGGAAATGCACTTTAGAATGAAAGTAATATTAAATGCTAAAGCTGTTTTCAATAATCCAGATCAAACAAATATACATTACCCAGCAAAGTATGTCTTTACTTTTTTGCCCACTTACATTCATCATGTTTACAAACAGCTCCAACTCTCTCAGCTCAGTCTTCCCTGAACTTCCTGCTAAGTACAAGATCAGAAGGGACACAGCAGTCTCCAGGAGCTGTCCAAATACTAGCTTGGAGATTGGAGGAGGAAGGGGGAGCAGGGGAGTGTACACAGCTTACATGCACACACAAGGGTGGCTCCATAGGACCCTGCAAGGGAAAGGAGTCACCCCAAAACAGAATATCAGGGCCAGTTCTCAGGGGACTAGCTTCTGCAGGAAACTAAACATTTTAAGCATCAAGGAGCAGCATCCATTGTAAGTGATTTAATCAACATTTAAAAAACTTGATTAAAAACATTTTGACTTTAATATCACTTTTATATCTGCATAGAACACCAGCTACCTATATCTGGTATAATGTCTTTTGATCCTTTTGTTGTAGAGTTATACTGACAGTAACCTCTCCTTATACATTTTTCATCACAGGCACAGTTGAATTGCCCAGGTTTGTAACAGGTTTACAAGAATCATTGATTCAAGTTATACCGTTTTGAACTAGCTGGCCAAAAACTAAGCTCCCACATTCAGCTTATCGATGCATTCCATTTAAATAATATATAAATCCAAGCAAGCGCATTGTTAGAGTCTGGTGTTTTACACAAAACAGCTCAACAACAAAACATTGAAATATTAGAATTCTGTTAACATTTTCTTTTACAAAAGGAAGATTTTTATTTTTTGGCTGAGCTAGAAAAGGATGTGCTTGCATACACACCCTGGGAAGATTTATTATTGCAGCTGAAGCCTGTTCCTTTAATATGTCCCTAAGTCACCTTTTGCCATCCATAAATCAGTTATTGTCTGTGGTCAGGGTAGTAAAGGGCTGACAGTGAGAATAAATGACCTGCTTCGCAGAATTTCCCATGCTAGCCTCGCAATCATTTAATAATTTGCGTCATTCGATCACAAAGCATGCACGACAAAGATCACCGTGGTAACCACCTGGAATGCTGTCAGACAAAGCCTTAACACCGTTTTCCGTTTCCTTGCCAGTGCAGTCGCTTTTTTGTTTCTTTTACCCAAGATATATTCATGAATTTACACTAGAATGGGTGAACTCAGGCTGAATCAATTGTCAATTCTATTTAGATTTTTTGACACGGCCAAAGGTGTCTTTAATGTACTAAAAATATATATTACGTTATAAGGGAATCAAGGACTAAATACATATGATTTACTCACATTACTTAATTAAAGTTACCCATTGCACTCTCAGTAACCAGATAACTTGCCAGCAAAGTACACAATACATACATTTCGGCTGTACATGAAGTAAAGTAAAAATCCTAAAGCTTAACTCTGGGATAAGCAAATAATGTCTAAACACACAAGAGGCATTTGTGGTCTTACTTGAATCTTGGTAGGTCTGTGCAGTAATCCACTGTAAAACATTACCTCTGTACAGGAACTTCCTGTAATAAAGACCTGTCACTGCTGCTCTCTCTCCTTTTGCAGGTTCACTGGTCTTGTATCCACCCCCCTTGTAGTTTTCTACTGGCAGCCTCTAGTGGAGAAGTTGCTTGGTTTCATCCACAGATCTGCTTTCTGCATAGGTTATGTTCCGCACAGTGATGATGTCTTCAATTAAAGTTTTTGTACCCAGAGTTTAGCTTTAAAGTATATGAAAAGTCAAAATCTTTTTTAAGTTTGGGATTTTCTCTGTATATTAATTGCAACCTTCTGGGTTTTTCTAAAAGGTTTTTCAAGGCATTACTCCTAAAAGTCATATGTAATGGCTGTATCTTTTTTAAAGCCATACTACTACTATAAATGCTCATTAGGCATAGGGGTAGAGGAGTAAGCTGTAATACTTACCTTATTCATAGAAAGGGTATGTTTCTTAATCAGTTCAGCTTCATAGTGACACTAAACTCAAGAGTTAAATCTTAAATCTGCATTCAAGTACCTTAACTTCCTTCTAGAGTATGGCTATGTTTGTTCCCCATGGCCCCTGTGTGTGTTGTAAAGTAGCCACCACTCCAAGCTCACTCCTGTGATGGACTACAATCCTATGTTTAGTTTACTAATTTGTATTGAGATTGTAGTCCATCACGGGAGTGAGCTTGGAGGGGTGGCCTCTTTACAACACACACAGTGACCATGCGGAATCAAAGTAGCCACCCTCCAGAAGGAAGGACAGTGTCAGCACCAATTCAGAGATGATTTGAAGCTCTACAGCCGAATGATACACAATAATACATTTTTAAGATTTAACTCCTGAGTTTAAAGTTACTGGAAGAAAAGTAAACTTCTCCCCACAAAAGAGAATTAAAGTGAATGTAAACCTTGACAACTGAACTCCTTTTGCTCCCCTTTGGTCTGTTAAATATACCATAAAACACATTTTGTTATATCTGTTCTGTAAAAAAAAAAAAAAACCTATTGTTGCAGAAATTTAGAGCTGTCCTGTCCTGAGATAACACTTTATGTGTTACCTCAAGGAGTACTCCCAGTTCTTTTATTGTACTACAGAACAATTATTCTGTGGAGATTGGGAGAATTGGCAGAAATCAGTAGTTTCTGTGCAGGGCTGGTACCAAGTCTTGCACTTCCAGTTCACAAAAAGGCAAATGGTGTCATTCCACAAGAGGAAATTAGGAACTGAGTAGATTTCTGACACATCAATAAATATTTTTTTTGTACTTGCAGAGTCCTACAATTCATATAACATGGTGAAACATGCGTGTATTGCAGAAATGGACTGCATATGTGTTTTTACTTTGCTCTGACATACACTTTAACCATTTATTTTGCATTTCTGTATAGGCAGGACTGTCTCTATAATGAGACATTACTTTGGGTTATGAGGGGGGGCGGCAGGCAGAGTGGCACAGCCGCTCTGCTGCACAATGTTTCCAGTGTGCCTGCCACCCCCTTTCTGGCCAGAGCATCCCAGGTTGCCAAGAGCTGGGCGGGGAGATGTATAAGGGACATACACATCTCCCCTCCTAGCTCTTAGCAACCTGGGACACTCTGGCCAGCGTCATGTCCAGGTTCCTGTGAACCAGTGACGTCAGTAAGCTGGGTGGGACGCCAGCCAGAGCTGGGTGGCAGGATGATTTACCCCACCATCATCAATCATCACTTACTCTCTTAACAAATTTAAGCAACTGTCTGGTAATGCCATAATTTACTAGTATGGCTTCCAATGAATTAATCGAGAAAAACTTAGAAAGGCCTCACTGGGATTCAGCACAGAATGAGCATTATCTGGTCTTCTGAAAAATAATAATGAAGGTAATTTGTAATTCCACCAGGTCAGTGCTCCCAGGCTTTTTTAGCACAAAGAAAAACCACTTGCATTGTAGAAACACAATACAGAGAAAAACCAGAAGTGTATGATAAAAATAGATAATTATAATAAAAACCACAGATAAAATCAGTGCAGTAGCAGTCAGTAGAAAAACACTTCACCAAGAAGTTTAGCAGCTCTTTTACTATCATAGACAAGCTCTGAAATTAAACTGGAAACAATATTAAAAAAAAATCTTTTAAGAATTGAAAATTCTTAATTCAGAAAAGAAAATGTGTATAACCAAATATACACTAAAATAGTGTTTCTCTGTACACATGGGCTGCTGGCATATCACAAATCTACCAAAAGGAGCATGGGTGTGTTAAATATCCATAATATCCATAGTTTAAAAGAACTGCATGTAATTATTCCTTATGTGATTCTGTGAAAAGTGCTGGAAAATATACCTAGTTAGTGGCCCCCTGAGACTTGGAATGTAACGTGTGTGAGAAGTCCCAGGTTCTGCAAGGACTGCTGGGCAATGTGAAAACTGTTGGGTGCTTTGAGAGCTAGTGGCACTGTGAGGACTGCTGGGCACTGGAGACATAATGGTGCAGGAGCCAGGGGTAAGTAGCAGGGTTACAGGAAAAAGTGTTAGGCTAGTTCTGAGTTGATACACCTCAATAATTATGCGTGGTTGCATGATATCGCGCATATCAGTTCAGGAGCAGTATTGGTGGAGTAAGAACACTCCTCTAGCTGCCAGGGGAATAACTGCTTCAGTAAGGATGGGAGGAGGTGTATAGGTAAGAACAGACAGATACTGGTGGTAGAGGACTGCATTATTAGATGGACAGACAGGGTAATCTGTCACCTGGCCTAAACAGTATGCAGTTTACCAGGTGCACGGGTTTGACACACTGCGCATCAGGTTAAAAGGTGGGACTGAGCAGCACCCAGCTGTAATGGTACATATTGGCACAAATGGCAATTTTAGAGTAAGGTGGAGTGTCCTAAAAAATGGAAAGCAGCGGGGCTGTCTTCGGTGAGCCTTTGAGAATACATGTTACACCATGTGGTGGTCAGTAACTAGGCCCAATATGAGGCAAGACCTCAAGTACTCACAAACCCAGGCAGCTAGGGCTGATAAAAGTTTCAGGCAGCCCAGAGGAGAGCAAGCCACTGTAGATAGGCAACTTAACACAACTGGAGACCAGATGGTGCATATGATGGTGCGTATGACATCAGTGCCCAATTCCTTAGCCTTAAAAGAGAGCTATGAGGTGAGTGATTTCCACTCATCCTCATAGTTAGAGCCGACCTGTGACAAAGAAACTGTCACAGGTCGGCTCTGTTGATTGGGAAGTGAGCGAACACATATCTATTTACTGAGCTTTGGGTCACGGGAAGAGGTTAGTATATGTCCTCCCGTGACCCTGAAGAGAACTATGGGGAAAAACACTGACCCCATAGTTCTCTTTTAACTGTTACAGCACTGAAGATGGCAAATGTGAAACATTTCAGAAACATTTAAGAAATGAAGCCCAACTGTACCAACTGTGAGGTAGCTCCCAGTGCTTCAGTCCAACTGGTAGTACTCACTATTGGAGCCTTTAGAGACAGGGTCACACTAGAGGCTGTGCCATGACTCTGGACCCGGAAAGTGCTCTGCAGCTAACTAACACACTACACAAAAGTTTAGAAAACACCAGATTAAGAAGCTCAGAAGGTCACATTCCAAGCTAGCCTCGACACATCCAGAGGAATACTAACTATGTGAGCCTTCAGAGACTGGCTAACACAGTACACAAAGGTCTGGAAAACACCACAGTGCAGAGTCCAGTGCCCGAAATGATGAGGTTCGGGTACACAAACTCAATTTATTCGCAAGTCCTAAACATGGCAAACAAATGCGATCGTTCACTGCCCTACCAGACAATTACCAATCATACAATTCCTGGCCTCTTTTAGTAAAGTCTCTGAGACAGGTTTACAGCGTATATTTTTTATACTGACTCTAATCCCACAAAATCCCTCTCTCTCTCTCTCTCTCTATATATATATATATATACAGTATATATATATATAGATATATATATATTTTTTTTTTTAATAAACAATGTTCCCTGATGTAAATTTAACATCAATCACATCACCCAGCTATGTAAATCCAGAATCATGATCAGCGATGCTCGACAACCCGCCAACACTGTGCCGCCACTACTTCTGTTGCTAATGCTAGTTCCCTGGCTGCTGTGCTACTGTAAAAAGAGCAATGTAAAATCCTAGGCAATGCCATTGACCAAATATGTCCATCACCGTATTTGGTCAATGGCGTCACCTAGGATCCCCTGACTGCTTTGTTTAAAAACAGAACAAAGTCAGAAGGGAAAAAAAATGTTGTCTCTTATAAAGGGAAATTTAGAAGCAGGTTTAAGGCATCCCCAAGAATGTTAATGTTGCCATTTAAGCCAAATTAAAAACCTGCTCCTAGTTGAATGGTAATTCTGAAAACATTTTTATTTCTATATGTCCCCCATGGCAGTGCCCAGCTACCCATGCTCTTTTTATAAAAGTTTGCAAGCAAACTGTCCATGAAAAAGGGCAAACAAATTTACAAGATTCAGTTCCCATAGATATAAATGGGATTCGCTGCTATGCTCACGGTTTGCGGATTTCCCGCTTAAAGCCCAATTTAACATTTAAATTTTTTTTTATTTCTGTAATGCAGTCAGGCTGTATATAGAGAACTTATTTATTTTATTTTTTTAATACTATGTGCTGCAACAAGGGTATAAAAACCCTAGTGCTGGCAACACATTGGAGACTCACACACAACGTAACAGCTCAGGTCTCTGGTGTTCGAACATGACCACCAGCACACTGCTTCAATCAACAGTACTCATGCTGTTTCCCCGCCCCCCCCAACATACACACACAAACATTCGTCGGGTGCACCTATGTGCGAAAACGACGATTGTGCCTATTATGCCAGACATGTTAGATATCGCTGCGAACGTCGCAGTGAGTGCAATAATTTTAGGGCCATTCATTACTGATAACACTAAACTGATGAGCAGTAAAAGCGTTTAAAGCGTCGCCTATGGCCAATTTTGGGTGTGGTCGTTTTCTGCGTTTTCGCGGGAGTGCGCAATTTTACAGCTTGACATGTTTGGTGTCTATTTACCCGACGTGACCCCGTCTTTTATATTTTACCATAACATTAGGGTAATAATAAATGTTTTATAACATTTCATAGGGAAAGAGGTTTTTTTTTTTCTAAATTTAGGGTACTTTTTTGTTATATAGTAAAAAATAAAAACCCCAGTGGTGATTAAATACCACCAAACGAAAGTTCTAGGTGTCCCCAAAAAATGGTATAAAGTTCATTTCAGTACAGCGTTGCATGACTGAATAAACGTCAGTCAAGGTACTGCAGCGCTGAATACTGAAAAATGGCCAGGAAGGGGGTTTAACACCCCGGTCTTCAAGTGGTTAAAGCAAAAAGACAAGTATATTTACAGTATATGCTATCTCATTTAATTGCAGTGGGCTTTAAAGTTTATCTTAAAGCGAAAACTTTTTTTTATTTTCATTTTGGATACAGTAGGGAATGGTTAATACCCTTTTTGGTTTTTTTTGGTTTTTTTTTTACCATCTGTATCCCATTGAGGAGATTTCAATTAATTTCCTGTCATACCGACACACAACAGAAGTATGAAAAAATCTCTGCAAAGTGAGGGAATGTCCCCTCTTAGACATTTTTCATGGGAAAATCTCCTCCTGCAAGATTGTCTCTCTCTTTTTGTTCTGGTGACTAATCAAAATGTTAGATTTGCCTTCAATTTCAGTTCCAGTGACAATGGTTTCCGGGGCAAATAAAGAGGGTAAATCTTCCCAGTTGGCAAAAGGAAAGCTAAACCTGAACGGACTTCTAATTGCTCACCAATCTATTCAAAAAATAAAAGCAGCTCTGGCTCTAGATACACTTTACACAGCTGCAAGTTTTAAATAATTGATGTTCAATCCGACAAGATGGTCATTTCATATTCAGTATTGGAAAAGCCAGAAACTGGCAAGATGCACACGTCATATAAGTTATATTTGCTTTTACCAATCCCTCTGTTTGTCACTCACAAGAATAATAAAAGCTACCTGCTCTACCTGACAGATACGTTTTAATTTCCTTTCCAAGCGGGATAGAAAAATGAAGCTGGGGCCTCCAGGTTCCACAGACATAGGAATGTGCTCACGGGTGAAATAGCAGTGCTGATCTACAGCTGAGCATTAGCTCTTAGATGTGCTTGCCTGATCTCCTGGAGGCAATGCAATTCACTGAGCAACTGCAGCAAAATTACAAAACACATGTGTAAATGTAAATATGATATATAAATCATGCTGAGATTTCACTTTTATCCTCAGCAGGTAGGAACTTCTATTACTAACAAAAGGCAATATTATACAACATTTTCTTGCGTTATGGCAAAATATCTTCAATACATTTTAAATATTATAAAGTATTAGGCGCAGTAAAAAATTGTATCTTTTTTATCATTATTTATCAATAATATTTTAAAAAATAAATATCTGCTTTAACCACTTGAGTCCCAGCCACCATTTTAGAACAGAGATTGTATAGCAGCTATGTGGGCTCTTGCTGGCACTAGTGCTGGGACCACTGGCTGCCTCTGAATGCCAGGACCCAGCACTAAGCCCAGGAGCTGAAATAATCATGGCTTCCAATGTTTCTATAGTTGTTGCTTCTGTTTACATTGGGAGTGTAGTGATGTCATGGCGCTTCCCCTGTGTAAGGAGGCCAGAATACAGATGTTACAGCTCATTCCGTATCTCCCTGCAGTAAAAGATCACTGCTATAGTGATCTATTTCTGATCACTACCAGTTTGATTGCATAGTCTCCACTGACAAGATCCAGACCCCCCTTAAAAAAAAGACTATGTACCTTCTAACTATAGATGGGGTTTTGGAAGAACAGGTCTGGGAGACATATTTAGTTCTAAATACTGGATACTGTATCCATCTGCAATGCCCATGCACACATTCTTGCTCCTTTACTCGCTAAAAATTCCCTGAGCCTACAGCCTTCCACAAAAGAAGGAACACATGTGGTCAAAATTCTAATCACTTTATTGTATACTTTATTTGTGTTTTATTATGCAAACCTTGCGACATTCTATACCCTTGTTAATTGTTTGTTCATAACCTTTAATAAGAACTATTTAAATCGAAAGTGTAAAAAAATTGTAAAATTAAAACGTATAAAAAAATGATAGAAAAATAATATTCAGTATACACAAATATGTGTATTAACATGTCTATATTTATTTCCTAAAATAAATAAAAATATTCCCTCTCCAGATTAGTTCCCAGGTCGTACCAATTATGTCTGATGACCAGTTTGACATTTGTGTTTACTGTGCAAATTCATATATAAGTGAATGCAATGTCATTTGCATTTTTAGCGATCACTAACAAATAGGGTCGACGTCCTGCTAATTTGTGCCCTTGTCAACCCAACTTAATCTCAACTTTGGGCTATGCTAACAATCTACATGAACATTTTTTATCCCCTAATCAGCTGACTTTATTGATTACAAATATGAGGGAGGCGCTCATAAAAGGGTATGTAGGGAGATGGATGGGGAGAGGTAGATGCTGGACCAGCATAGAGCGTTATTAGACACTAACAGAAGTGGAGAGGTCTATGACATGCAAGCTGTGCTAGGGAATTGACTCTTCCTGGAGTAGTCAAATTTTCTAGCATGTTCAAAGGCACATTGCAAGTAAATAAAAATAGACATTTTAAAAACCAGCATAACTGTGTATCTCCTATCCTGCTTTGCACATTACTGCAGGAAGCTCTGAGTCATACAAAAACAATTGAAACCTGGCACCTTTTGATTCCCTTCTGATGTAAATATTCTTTCTTTTTGCCACCTGATAGCGCTGTGCACATAGCAGTTACAGAATATGATTGTGTAGAACTAATAATAAATCAGAAAAACAGATTCGAGTTGTTAGGTTTCCTAGGGAACAATTTTGCATGAACAGATCTAAGCAGGTACAATTTTTAATGCAACATAATTACAGCACAGTTATGCAAATGTTTATTATTATTGGCTGAATTTAACGTTCCTAAATTATCATTTAAAATATTATACACATTACTGGTCTTTTATTTTGTATTCCATTTTGTTTTGCACACGTAAAATTATTTGAGAGTATACACATTTCTGCAAACTGGCAAAAAGGGACAAATTCATATTAGCAGTATGCCAATGTCAAGTTCCAGTTTGGGAATAAAACGCAGCCATCACTTATAAATAACTTTTTAAAAATATAATGCATTGATAATATATGTATAACTTTTATATAGCAACTCTTTATCGTATTGGAGTCAAAAGGAGCCCTTTATACTACCAAACGCAACAGTCCCAGTCCTCAGGAACTGGTACATATCCCAGATATGCTAGTAACCAATAACACTGATCAAATTACTGTAAATACATAAAGCCAAAAACTTTTTTTTTTCAGTTTTGGATAGCGTTGAGAAGGATTAGAACACCTGTTAGGTTTTTATTGCGGTCTCCAAATGTCCTGGTGATCGTTATCACCAAGAGTGAAAAAAAATCTCAACTTATGAGTTGTCACCAGAACAGGAATAAAAGGGAAATCTTCCAATGGGGACACTAGTTCTGGTGACCCTGCTGACCACCAGGGATTTCTCTCACTGCAGGAATTTTCTCTTACTTCCTGTTGTGACTATGGGCCGGGAAATGAAGGGAAATCACCCCAGTCCAACCCAAAATTACATAAACACAGGAGAGATTGGAAATGACCACCTATTGCACTAGTATATACATGAAATGAAGACCTTTCTTTTAATTTAAAATTTTAGAAGTAGGCTGGCCAGCCTGATGCTGGGGAATATGTTTTAAGCAACTGTAGCAAATTGCCCCTCCATGCTTACTCTTGTTATGAACTGATGTGATAGTTTGATGCGCACTAGAAAACATATGCTGTTTGTGGGTCTTGTCTTGGTCTAAAGTCAGCTCTAAATTAGGCTCAATCCACTTTTTGAACCTGATCATGGTAATATACATTTCTTCTTTTTCCTGTGTGCCGTTTCCAGAAATATGTTTAAGGGTAGGTTCACACCATTTTCCAGACCAGATCTCGAACACAGTGCATTGCGTTTTTGCCGCGTTTGGAAATGTTTTATTTTCATTTATTTTTGATACGTTTTTATGCGTTCCAGTGCATTCCAGACCAGACAAAATAGGATAATCAGTATTTTTCTGGTCTGGCCTGGAACGGACTGCGCCGGTGTGAACAGAGGCCAGAAATAGCATAGGGATACATTAGGATGCATTTTGGGTCCGGAAAGAATCTGGTCTGGAGATGATCCGCACATGGTGTGAATGGGCCTTAAATGTAGTTAAGCAGTTTATTATTGTTATTATTATTAACATGATTAGTGTGCCACTAATGATTTGATTTAAATGATATGTAAAAATATATTTTTTTAATTGGATAAAGTAGAAAATAGTTAAAACCCCATGGGGGGAATTTATAAAAACTGGGGCAAAATCTCCAAACTGGGGCAGAATCTCCAATGCGCAGCGGCTCCAAAATCTGGAGCCGCTGTGCATGGCAACCAATCAGCTCCTCTCTTTAGATTGTTCAGTTAAGATTTGAAAATGAAAGAGAGAAGCTGATTGGTTGCCATGCACAGCAACTCCTGATTTTGTCTGCTCCAGGTGTGATACATTCCTCCATGTGTTTTTTTTTAAAATCCATACCTGTCCCAATGGCAGATTCCCCCTCACTTCCTGTCTAGTTTAGAATGATTTCTTTTTACTACTTGTCATTTCTACAAAAGGAAATCCCCTCTTGGACAACTATCACCAGAACACAGGTCCTATTGGGAAAAAAACATTTCTTCACTTTTATGCACTTTTAGTCTCTATCACAGTAGTCACCAGAACAAATAGGAAGTGCATTACTCTAGTAGGGGCACAGACAGCAATAAAATCTGACAGTGGTTCTATCCCCTCACCACTCTAAAACTACAAGAAAATGGGCTTTAGATGCACTGTAAGCTTATCTCTCCTGCTCTCCTTCAGGCTGACACCTTTACACATCTTCTTGTGTTGATTTAAACCATGTTGGTTCCTACTGTAACTGGCATGCCATCAAATCAAAACAAATACAAAAAAATTGTAGTTTGATTTTTAGAATACAGAGCAATCTATTGAAAAAGCTTACCTGGTAAATCTGAGAAGAGAAGGATACATTCATTAAATCCATTTGCAAGAAGTCTGACTCTTAGCTGTTGTAAAATAGCCACTCCAATGCAAAATGGAAAAGAGGCGTTCCCTAGTAGCAAGGTGTCCCACAAATGGAATATTTTGTGCAAAGGAAAAACATCTATAAAATAAAAGAATAAAGGGTTTATTTGGATTATTAAAGTATAACACAAGAACACTACTTTGTTTTTAAATTGTCATATCAATAGATTCTGTTACAGCCTCACATCATCGTGTCTAATTAGATGGCATCATAATACAGAAGACATAGGACTGGAAATAACGTTGTCTCTTTTTTTCTAACACTATTTATTAAGTGACATTCACCAGATATTCTATGTACAGTAGGTGCATGTGTTTTAAACTACAGGGAGTATTAGAACTGCCTGTGGATGCCAGGTGAAGGTCACAATCACCTCTTTAAAAATATGCCCCTGAGAATTTTACATGCAGGCATATCTTCCAGTAAATACAAAGATGAACTGAATTCTAACAGTAATATAACAATTTTTCTCAATATGGAACTCTGGAAGCTTGACTATAAACCTAAGCTCAGTGTATAACATCACGGCTGGTAGTGTTTTTGTTAATGTTTTTATTTTTGGGTTCCATTTGTTTTCTCATCTTGCTGAAATCTGCTAGTGTTATAAGCATAATAAGCCCAATTAGTACTAAAGTTGCCTGGTAGTTTCCAAATAATAAGTGATATCAGCATTGTAAGCAATAACTTGCAGTACTATGGGGCATATGAAGAGAAGGATGTTGATAAGCTTGCATGAAATGTTTACAGCTTAGTCACAGATAACTTTACTGTGAATGTAATGTAAATGGAGTATGCAAGTGCAAAGAAAAAAAACTGTGAGACATGTTTTGGTTTCTGTGATTGCTACTAGGACTGGCATATCACATGATATATTTATTTCCTTACTCCTGTGCATTTTCAACTCTACTGCTGCAGCTTAGAAGTTAATAATAGACCATCATGTGCTGAGAGGACTACAATTTCTTCACAGTAGTGTATTACATATTTAGTTAAGCACGTCTGCTGATGAGACAAATTTGGAATACTTTGGGTGAAGGGCAATCAGTTAAACATACTAAACATTAAACATTAAATCATAAAACAACTAACGTTGCACGGTTGAGTTAAAAAAAACGAATTGACTTCGTGATCGGCCCTCAGCCTGTTACTACGCATGCACAGGATTTCTGATCAGTCTGCGTGTCCGCAGTGGCAGGCTGAGGGCCGATCACGCTGGCGCTGTGCACACAGGAGACGTGGGCAGATCCCGGAGAACTTGCGGTATCTGGCCAAGGGACTGGTACAGTAATGAATGCTGCTAAGGATTTATGTGAGGGGAATGAGGTGTCTGCAGGGTGGGGGTCGTGTCGCCATATTGGCAGATCTGTTTGGCCGGCCTCGATGCCGATTGGCTGGGAAGACGGCTTCCCGGCCAATCAGCATCGAGCTGACCAAACAGAATGGAGTCGGCTTCCCGGGCAATCAAAAAGCCCGGCAGTGGGCAATGACACGCTGCCTGGCTCCCTGATTGCCCGTGAAGCCGGCTCTTTGCTACTGGAAGTACCGGTATCAGTACTCGGTATGGGTGAGTACCGAAATATTAATGTCGGTACTCGATACCGAAAAACCGGTATCAGTGCATCCGTAGTGATGATTATTATTGTAAAATAATAAAAATGACACCAGGGGACATAATAATAATGACGCCGGGGGACATAATAATAATGACAATGGGGGGACATAATAATAATGACACTGGGGGGACATGCTCAGGTATCATTATTATTATTGTTGCTATTCTATGCAGTGGTAGGTGGCAAATTATCCACACATTTACCATGAAAGTAGAATTATGGGGAGAGTGAAATGTGCTCTTCCCCCTAATTACTGAAGCTGCCACAGGATGGCTCTCTTGATAGAGAACTGAGCGATCACATAACCGCTGATCACTCAGTTCCTGCACTCACTCTCTCTGCAGAGAGCGGTGACTGTCAGTCACGGCTCCTCGCAGGAATACCCCCCCTCTCTGATCCTCCAATGCTGACTGGAGGGATGGATGGGGCGGACACAACCTCTGGAGAGGTAGAGTCAGCTGTCAATCAGGTGGTGGGGTGGATCTTGACAATATTTTTTAGATCCATCCCAGCTGCAGCGCTGCTCTGTCAGCATATAGCGGGCAATATTGCATGGGGGGTGTGGTGGGGGGCCCAAGAAAATGTTTGCCCGGGGTCCAATCAATATTAAAGACGGTCCTGACCAATGAACAAAGGTCAGAGTTCACCACTAGTGTGCCATACATCGGGCTTCTTAGCATCAATTTTTTTTTCCTCTTGCAGAGTGTGGAAATGGTAAGTATGAGAGTTCAATCATTAGGCATTTGTGTTTAATCATTAATGCCTAGGATTCCTTGAAGGAAATTGTGCTTTACTGTACGTTTTCACATCTTTAAAATACCGATGTGCCTAGAGAGATTAACTGAAAGATGAAAACGTCTTCATAGGTGTTCTGTATTGTGAATCCCCACTTCTTCAATAATGAATGAGAAAAACACCTCAGGATCTGCCTACGATAAAGAGAGATGCACGGAGAGACGTGAAGAAATTTTTATTTTCATTTTACAAGGCTGCCGGGTGGCAATGTGCCAGCGCAACACACTTCTGGCTCTATCCGTCCCAAAGCAGCTTTTTAAGCTTTGCTACAAGAACCCTAAATTACTTCTCAAAAGTTCATTGGCTCCCCTGCCTGAGAAATTAACCCATCGATCAGTTTGATGTTCTACCAAATGATAATTGTCCCATAAAACAAACCGGATTAGCCATTTTGAGGGTCCGTGCACGCAAAGCCAATATTTTCGTTCTGGGTAGAAGCTGGTGGGTCACATTTCTTGAGTGTTATGTTTCTTTAGAACTCTTGCAGTGAAGTCTCTACATGTGAGGTGTAAAGACTGCTCCCTGTCACACTGTGAAGTTTACTACTCCCTGTTGGATTTTTATGTTGCAATACATTTTATGTAAACAGTACAAAAGTTCAAAAAGAGAAATGAAGCAGAAGTAACAATGGCAGTGCCAGCTTATTAGCAAGAAACCATATGGCCTCACTCAAGGGCCTGTTACTAAGATAAGAACAGGTTAGACACTGCTACCGTCAGAACAGAGGGGGATATCTCCTAAGCCTAAACAGGAAAACAACAAATATAAAGACAAAAAACTAAGCTGATCTCTTTTGGATTTTACTTTAGGTTTCAATACAAAGATTGGGGAAGAGGATGGAGTAGTCTAGCTCCAACATTACAGCTGGCCATACACCGCTTAGATTTTCGAAAGAACTTTCATACGAAAGATCTTTACTTCAACTGTCTATTAGTTGATGGGGTCAAACCAGCGATTGTTTGGACCACAGTGATGGAAACACTCGAAACAGCAGGATGGAAATTTTTTCTAAAATGAATGAACTTCTAACACTGAATGTGGTTTTGTTCGGGAACTTCATTTATTCCAAAATCGAACGTTGAAATCAAATGAAATTTCGATAGACATTCGTCAAGTGTCTGATGGCATTATCGGGCGGTAAAGAGAGATCTTTTGTATGAAAGTTAGTTTGGAAAGCTACTAGTTCATTGCGAGCTTATGTACGCCGCTGCATGGTAGGTTTAAAAAACTGATTATTCTGTTTAGATCTAATCATTTGAGTCCTGAAGAGATAAAATAAGCCAGTAGATGATTTAGTCCACCAGTATCTGTAAACAATATAGCAGTTTTCCCACAAACAGATGTCTACCAGCATAAGTTATGGTTTGAGAAAAAAAGGGACACACATTTAGGGGTAGTGGTAATTAATGTATATAACTTAAGGGTTACCCAAGATAAACTGACAGAAGCCAAATATTTTCTGTTAAAATGGGCAACCTAATTTATAATAAAGTTCCATTGTGCTAACATCTTGGTAACCTAGCTTCTATCATGATTCCACTAATCTAATGTGCAAATATGGTGACTATATTACTATTAGTAGGCAGAAAAGTAAGTCATAAAATACAGCAGCACAAATAATTTATTAGTGCAAATATATCAGAACTGTCAGATCTTGGTGCAGGCATTGTAAGGACTTATACTTTTATGCTGACTTGATCTCTAAAACTCCCTGAAAGTTATCTAAACCCAAAAATAAAAATTGAATATATTGCAGCCTATAAACTCTTAGTTGTGGTGGCTGCTTTCATTTGACTATTTTAGGCTTTTTTCACCTTTGTACTGTCATTCTGTCAGTGTGTTCTTTGGTCGAACATGAACAAAGCAATATAAATAATTGGCTCCTTTTGTTGCTGTGCTCAGGTATCAAACACTTAGGGGTTTATTTAAAACCTGTCTGCCTATTTCTATGCCTATTTCTTTAATAAATTTTGTCTACTGCAGGGGTGGGCAACTCTGGCCCTGCAGCTGTGCTTTCGCTATAAACCCCAACATGCCTCTGGGAGTCATGCTGGAGTTGCCCATCCGTGGTCTACTGCAACAATTAAAAGACTACATGGTAAAGTATCACTCTGCCTCAGCCCACTAATATATTTCTGTGCCTCTGACAATGTTGCCTCGATATAAATCTGTGCAGTACTACCTATCATGGTAAATTTGACTATTCTCATTATCTTTTCTGGAATGCCTGATCTCTTATAGCAGTACCTATGTTCATATGATACTAGCATATATTACTCTTAAAACAACAGATAGTATTTTCAGCTATTGGGGAGCATGTGATGTTCTCCCCTTCCTACCACAATGTAGTGCTGGTGCATGGGTAGCCAACTGCTGCCATGTGGAGGCAGGGAAAGAGCACTTAGCTGACTAAATGTAAGCTTCAAACAGATAGACTTGGATCATGTTTGGGCCTGCCAGAGAAGATGTTAGAAAGCTAATGATGTATTGCTAGCTTTGCAATACAATTCGTTGAGGAAAGGTCCGAACCTCTTAGTTTTGGTTCCCAAAACATGTTTGCAGATACACCTTCTTTCCACTCCCTCAAACACCTTTTCACAAACCCTTTCTGCATTGCTTACATGCAGTCTTCATTTATTGCACACTTCTCTTTTATTCTCCACCACTTTTTCAGTGAGTGATTTGCGATAATTTCCTACTTTCTTACTTTTTTACCTATGCAATTGAGGTTTGCTGGTTTACTATCTTGTAGTATTTGAGGTTTGGTTGGAACAGGGTCTCACCCAAAAAAAGATGCTCAGTTATTACCATCTGATCGGGATTATTTGATTCCCGCTGTCTAATTGTACAATTTTTGCAATGTTACAATAAGTTCACACCTAGGCGATTGAGCTGGTGAGCTGTTTTTACGCGTTTTGTTTGCGTTTTGTCGCGTAGTTTTCAATGCATACAAATGTCTATAAGACCCAAACCGCACAAAAACCACCGGAAAATAGCTCCAGCTCCTTTTTGCTTAAGAGGCGATTTCAACCGCTCGACAAATCACAAAGGTGTGAAGTTGTGAACAGCTTCCATAGACTTGATTGCAAATCTCTGTTTTGTGCGGTATAGGTGTGAACCTAGCCTAAATGTTGAATTTGACAACATGCTAGATTTACAAAATATACTACTGAAAACACATTAGGTTTTCTTTATTTATGGATTAAGGATGTTTTAACCATTTGCCGTCCGCCCGTTGCAAAAAAACGGATGGACGGCTTAGTCGCATTGGTGGGTTGCCGTCTATAGACGGCATTTTTTTTCTGCTTGCGCGCGCCCCGGGCAGAAGAATCCTGTTTGATGTGTAAAGCCGTTACCGGCTGTTTCACATATACACGATCAGCGGCTCTATAGCCTGATGAGTTAAAAAAAATAAGTCACATATAATAACAGTAAAACAAACAAAAATGTTTAAGTACCCCACCCCACGTTTACGCACATATAAACGAAAATACACGTCCGGTGCACCAGCGCGCGAAAACGACAATTGCGCTACAAAAAAAATTCGGTAATTTTCCCTTAATATAGTAAAAAATAAAAACCCATAGTGGTGAATAAATACCACCAAAAGAAAGCTCTATCAGTCCCCATAAAATGGTATAAAATGTATTTCAGTACAGCGCTGCATGACGGAATAAACGTCAGTCAAAGTACCGCAGCACTGAATACTGAAAAATGGCCCGGACAGGAAGCGGTGTAAACACCGCGGACTTCAAGTGGTTAAGGGCTGGTGCCTAGGTAATCTGTGACCACGTGGCAATCATGTGCAATACCACGCGGTCACGGAATCGCCCATCACAGACGGTCGCGCTGTGGATGCCATTATTTTCTAATGACATCCCAGTCGCACCTGGCAGCTCACCCAGTTTTCTGCCGCGATTCCGCCTGTGCATCCGAACATGATCACGGCTAGCCACGCATCGTGTATCGCAAAAAAAGAAGGTACATGAACATAGTTAGGGCTGTATGTATTCACCTGAAATAAATTTAATTATTGATATTTTTCATGAACTATGAGTCAGCTTTAAGCCCCAGCTCCTACAAATTCTAAGCCATGCCCCTTGTCATTTAAATGTCAGAGCCCCTACATCCCCCTGAGGTTCAGACATTTTACTGTTAAATGGCAGAAGATAGAGGTAATTGGGGTTTACTGTGGCAGAGGTGAACAGCTTTGCTAAGGGGAAAAAAGGGCCATTTTACAGAGAAAAGAATAAACAAATTCCAAACTGATAAATATCTCTTGCATGAAAAATAAAAATAAATAACTGCATGTTAATCAGATTAATGCCTTTCAAAACATATTACTCATGTACCTGAGCCCTGATCATGAAAGAAAATAGATTTTAAACAATACATCCTAAATCATCGAGACAAATGGTAAATGCCAAAGACAGCGTTTAATCTATCAGAGTCAATGATGAGTATAATTAGAACTTACTGTATTAAACAAATGTAATGCCAAAACTGACAATTCCCAGTTACACAGATGTTGTTATTTAAACTAAAAAAAGTACAGCCAAATTTTTAATCTGTGAATGACAGGTGAATTATTAAATGGTATTAAACACTTCTAGACAGCAGCTTGTCTGGTAACTATGAGTGCATTTACTACAGCTTGAAGCTATTAAGCAATGTAATGTAACTGGTTAAAAAAAAAACCTCTCCACCAAAAGCCATTCATTTCACTTGGATGGAGGGTAATGGGCTGCCATGGATAGGAATATTTCTTGAGTGTCTATGAGGGGACTGCTAAGTGGCAATTACTTTACTGCCCATTTTTCCTGAAACATATGGCATTGCATAGAGAAAGGTGTGTGTTTTTTTCTGAGGAAAAGGAAAAAACAAAAAGGTTATATTAGATTGTTCTGTGTGCTTTTGACCCTGCAGCTCTTATAATGAGTGTCATACAGAATTAAATTTATTCTAGTATGGCAGTCAAAAAAACATAAATTAAAAAATGATGAGACGAAAAATTCATTCTTGGCTACTGACCAGATTCAGTTCATACTGGCATGTTCAGATTGGTATGAAGCCTTAGCTTTCTTCATCCCTCCCTGCATATGCCCAGTGACGAAGTCTAAGCCCCTGGGAAACACAACCAATATTTCCCATTAAAGAGGAACTTTACCCATATCTTCAAAATAACAAGGCACCTTTAGAAATGTTTAGTAATGACAATCTACAAACAGAGACACTATATGCTCAAAAGTATTGGGACACCCCTCCAAATCATTGTATGCAGGTATTCTGTGAAATTTCCATGCTACTAAATATTCCACGGTCAACTGTTAGTGGTATTATAACAAAGTGGAAGCAACTGGGAACAATAGCAACTCAGCCATGAAGTGGTAGGCCACAGTGCGCAGAAGTCGCCAACTATCTGCAGAGTCAATAGCTACAGACCTGCAAACTTTGTGTGGCCTTCAGATTGGCACAGCAACTTTGCAGTGGTAATTCCTGAGCTTGAGACTGAAAGCTTGAACACAGCTCAATTTTTTTCTAAAACAACATTAATTTACTACACCACCTATAGAGTGTTAGGGAGCTAAAAGTCTGTGAATCAGAACACTTAGGCCCCAAACATTTTGGAAAACCATTGTTTTCAGCAAGCAAAGGTGTAATACAATGAACATCCTAGAGATTTCCAACTGCAATTTAGGCGCCAGGAAGGATTTTCCATTGCTAAGGCAAACTGAACCACCCTTTAATTGTATCTTTAACCTTAAGCAAAAAAATATAACTGGTTTTTTTTTGTAAGTGGCCCACTTTTGCTTTGGGTTTTCTTCTTCAGGTACTAGGCAGGCACTTATACTCAGTTTTTGCATTCCCTAAAATTATTAGATAAGCCATTAATGAATTTAAAATGTTACTTGCTCCCTTTTGGGAGCATTTAATTATATCTGTTTGATAAGTGCAAAAATACCTGGTGATCCTGCCAGAAATCCAGTGTGCTTGCGAGTTCATCTACACATCTCACGGAGTCTTATAAGCCCTGCCGAGTTCAATTCTAAGACTACAGAAAACCTCCCCCATATGTTATGTAAATGAAGATATGAGGTTTTCTGTAGTCCCAACCTACTTTCTGTCCTAGGGAGACAACTCCACCCTTCTATAGATACATTACCGTAAGATAGCATTGTCACCCTAGAACAAGAAGTGTGTTACTGGCAAGATCATTGGGTGAAAAATAAAGAAAAAAAAAGCCTGAAAAAACTGTAAGCTGTCACAAACTGTTTATCCTTGGGTTTGGATACACTATAAATCAGGCTAACCAGTGTTAACTACTGGCATATATTCTTACAGCACTACCTGATCAGTGGATTTAAGGAAATGTCACTGCCCTCTGTCTTTCACAAGCCATTCTGCCCATTACAACAGTTTAATGTGAGCCTCACCACAGCACTGCTGACCTCTCCAAGACATTTTCTCTTTCAAAGATGTGATAATTGCAGCTAGGAAGCATTGGCCTTGATTTTTTACTTAACCTACTAAGAAGCAGCTTTTCATTTCAAGTGTAATTCAGAGAAGTGCAAATTGCTTTCTAAAGTGAGTTTAGCTAATGCTAAAGGAGAAGATTCTCTCTTGTTCTGGCTCCCACAAAAGCAGCGTGATTTATTTGGGGATTCTGCTCATGCTAGGATGATGCAAGCAATTCCGGGATCTAGCCATTAATTGTTTAATCAAACCTGACAAGAGTTCCTCCTGCGACCCGCTCTCTGCATGAGAAACCGGTAGAGTTATAAGACAGGAAACCTTTAGCGAGAAACAGCCAGATCAGCAGGCGTGAATTCGGCCTTGTAGGATTTAATCTTCCACCTTGATTGAACTCCTATTACTCCAAAGTCCTCTTATTCCACTGAGACCCCGCTTATTCCTTTTCCACTACAATCTACCTCTCAGTTTCAATTACACCTCCACTTATATCTGTCTGCAGCCTTTAACCCCTTTGTATCCATCCAGTGTGTGCTTCAACTGACAGCCTCTAGATGTATGCTGACATTTAATATCTGTGATCAGTAAATATGAAATACCTAGCAATAAAGGAATGCAATTGTTAAGAATGCCTGTAGACAGGAAAAAAAAGTGTGACATAAAGCCATAGCAAAGAACATAAGAATAAAATGACAATACTGTGACTTACGTGTGAACATTGTCAGAAACCACGGAATTGCATATAGCTGGAGGAGAACAAAGACATAATCAGTCTATGAACAATGAGATCTCAAACCAATATGTATAACCAGTATGCCAAAATTTTCCTTAATTTTGTTAGCGGTAGTATGTAAGACATTTTCGTTAGGAATGTTGCAGCAAAGTGACATTAGACAAAAAAGAAAAACAATAACTTTTTTTTTTTTACAGATCGCAGAAGAAAAAAAAAAGAAAAGCGTGGGGTTCTCCCCCAATTGATATCCGACCTTTTAGGTAGGAATGTTAGGAGGGACCCCTCCCCCAAGCTAAAAATAAAAAAGGTGCGTGGGGTTCCCTCCAAAAGTCATACCAGGCCCTTTAGGTCCCCAAAAAATGGGGGGAAAAACTGTGAGGTCTCTCCTAAAGTTCCTACCAGACCCTTGATCCGAGAACAGGCCGGGAAGGGCAGGAAAGGAGGGGGGCATTGAGACCCCCCCCCCTCCCTGCACCAGACCAGGCCATGTGCGCTCGGCATAGGGAGGGTGTCCCCATGCCAATGGGAACAAGGGCCTCTTCCCCAAAATCCTGGCCCGGCAATTGTGGGGGTCTGCGGGCAGGGTGGCTTATTTGCATCAGGGGACCCCTTTAATTAAGGGTGCACCCAGATGCCGCCCCCTCCGTTTGAATGTGTAAGGGGTATTTGTACCCCTACTCATTCAATAAAGGATTAAAAGTAAATGTAAATAAACACACCACACATTTTGAAAAAGTCCTTGCTTATCTCAAGGCATTCACCCACTATGGGCCATGAGACAGCGATCAGGCTGGTCACTGAAGCACAAAGCAGTGATAGTGATAAGTTAAAGCACATGAGGCTACCCCTAACACGGATGGGGGGTGTTCTTACAGAAGTGCTTTAAATTTATGCTGGCCAGCTTAAGAAAAGAAAGAATTTAATGAAGAGGAGTTTACATAATAATCAGACCCTTGGAAGATCCTTTTACCACCTAACATATTAGCCATTGTTGAATGCCTGTTAGGCATGTTGACCATAACTAGCCAATGGTAGTACAATTTACAAAAAGCTAAATTTAAAAAAAAAAGTCTCTTTTGCCATCATAAACAACATATACAACATGGAAATTGCCTATTTCACAATAGTTTTTGCTGTAGAAAGGCCAAGGTGACAGAAAGAGAAATGCTCTTTCTCTTTCTGCCAAAATCTAGTGGCTCTAGTAGAGCGCATGAAGAAGATTTCTATTTGCAATTTTGGCTTGAGGGGTATGTCTTAATCTTTAACAGTCCTCTGCTCACATTAAATTAATTTCAATAGGAGCTAGGGGCTATTTTGCCATTTGTTATAATAAGAGTTGCAAACTAAACATAAGGTTTTTTTTTAATACATTTAAAACATTTTTTTTTTAGATTTGGATAGAGTGGTGAGAGCTTAGAATCCCTGTCAAGTTTTTATTGCTTTTTGTGTCCCTGTTAGGCAGATTCACTCTCTCTAATTGTCCTGAACACCAATGCCACTGGGAATGAAAGGGAAAACCCAAAATTTTGCGTTGCTACCAGAACAGGAATATAGAGAAAATCATCCAATGGGGACACTTGTTCCCATGACAACTGTCCAAGAGGGGATTTCCTTTACATTGGAAATATAAAATTTTACTTCCTGTTAGATGGACAGGAAATGAAAGGAAATCTCCATAATGAGACAGCCCTCCCCTATTCTATCTAAAATTAAAGCAAAAATTCAAATTAAAAGCAGATATATTTTAAGCTAACCCCCCTCCCCCCCAATATGGCTTACTGAATAAGGCAACAAACAACACGAAACGTGCATCACATAATCACTTAACAACCAATCTTATCTTTCACTTACTGGAAAGCTAATATTTTTTACAATGTTTACATTGTCACTGATCTTTGCAACTCTTTATTTGGTAAGTGTAAACAACATATGAGCATTACATGTACTGCATGTGAAACAGACATCAGAGATTCTAGCTTTAAAGGGAAATTACAATTTCTTAATGTGCCTGGCGGTAGCTTGGTAGTGCAAAGAAAGGATTCTGGAGGAAATAAGTCCTGTTTACTAGAGTGTACTATGCAGAGAAAACATGTATAAATGATCATTGTGATTTAAGTGTTTCAAGCATTTTGTGGCCATGGACAAGAGCCTTGGAGAGCACTTGTCAGTTAACAGGTGCAGGAAGTTTTTTCTTTCAGATCCAGATGATGTTAAAAGAAAAAGCAAAAGGCTTACTTCCCTGTTGTTACTGTAAAAGAGTCAGTAAGTTCAAGAGGGAAGAAAGCCATTATTGTAAGATAATAAATGTGGGATGGGTATTGAAATGAGTTCCTGTTCAGCCAATAAGGTCAAGGTTAGAACATACAGTCAAGTTCATTTGACAAAATTTGCCTTACAATGCGGTGCAATACCAGTCTGGAAGTTTTCAAAAATAGACAGTAGAATCCAGCCAGCACTGTTAACACCATATTTACATTTTCTGTGAGGGCCAGCTAGGAATGAAGGCAATAGCAAGATAAGGCACAAAGGCCAGCATGCACCCAACATGGATAAGTAAAATAAACATTGCGTTTCGTCACCAACCTAAAAAAAACTACAGGTGAAATAAATAAGTATTTCAAATGCTTACTTTGAGGGGTTTTTCTCTACCATGAACAATTTTTTATTCACTTGCAATGTGCCTAGCAAATTTGACTTCTTCAGAAAGAATCAATCCCCTAGCACAGCCCCCTCTCTTATTGCACCCTCTCCTCTGCCGCTTCCCTAAATACATCACTTTTTATGTAGTTCCTGGGGGAGAAGTGAAGTGGAATACTATAGAATGTCACTCGAATAACACCCCTGTGTCTGCTGGGGCCACTGTAATCACATTTAAAATGGCAGTGCCTAGGAACTGTCTGTTAGTAGACCAAGAAACCAGATAAAAACTTGCAGGATAAAAAATACAAGGAGTTTATTAAAAATAACAATAAACAAAATGGCAAAAAAACAATGGAGAAAGTCCAGGACGTTGTCGTTGTCAAGCCAGAGGTCAGACACTGAAGCAGGTAGTCAGCTAAACATCAGGGAACACTGAGAGCAGGATGAATGGAAACAATAGCCAGAGTCAGAAACCAAGAGATCAGTCAGCCAGAGCCAAGGTCATACACAGAGAACAAGAACAAATGCAGAGCACTTGGTAAATCAGAACACACGAAGGGCAGAGAATACATGGACAAGCTGATGGTTAAATAGTGAACTGGTGTTGCATCTTCTCTGTAAGACAGGAAGTTTGCCAAAAAAATGTTTGCTAGCTGTTCCAGAATGACGATGTTTATGGGTTTGTGCATAACAGGGCGCAAAAAAGGAATGAACAGTGTCATACACACTGAAACAGAAGACAAGCTGCAGCTCAATTGGACAAAGTAGGGTAAGAAACCCTGACACTGTCTCAGGGCTTTTACATGTCTACACATGGGAGGCTTTCACAGGTAAATAGCACGCATATGATACATTAAATACTCATATAAAGCTCATGCAAATGGCCACCTTTGGCGTTACAACATATATTCCAGCGTATACTCCTTGCTAGGGACACACAGGTGCTGCATACAGCCTCCCATAGAAGTCAACGGCTGTATGCAGATATATGTCAGACAAAAACCCCGAAAGTAGACTATCTACGACTGTCAAAGGCCCCATTCACCCCAGATTCGTTGTGTTGCAATACATTTTTAACACATGCTAATGGAAAGACACTGAAAGATGAATGGGACCAGTTCACACCGCTGCAAACTGTTGCAGTGCGATGAAAAAAAAAGAGTATGCTTTTTTTTTCAGCTCAAAGTAACGGAACAAAAACAGATATAATCGCAAAGCAACAGAGGTAAAAAAATAATAATAATACATAAATGTTTGTCCACTCAAGACATATTAATTAAAATAAAGATTGGCAAAAAAAAGAAAAACATATTTTAAAAATGCCACAGAACGGAAGTCAAGGCTTACGTCCTATTTTGATGTAAATGGGCCCTAAATGCATAAAAATGCATTTCAAGCACAAATCTCACTTTTTGCTATAAGGCTACTTATCTATACAGCAACTTACAATATATACTACTTGAATAGCATGCTTTCAAAATGGATAATCATGGAATTAAATATAAAACATTGCTCCTAGGTACAGCTGATCTTAAAAATTAGCTTTATCTATCTGCATTATACAAATATAAACAACTATCATACAAAAGACAAAACCCGACTAGTTTCATGACAATACACTTTGTATGCAGCTCACTATTGGTTATTCAACTTAAAAATACTTTATTGGTTCAATATGAAGTTGTGGAGGCCAGCCCTCAACTTTAAAGAGTCTGTTTAGCCAAAATTTATATTTAAATTTTGATAGGTGTCAGAGTTAAAACGGCTGACAAGTTATGATATCTCTTGGAGATAGGTCAGATCTATGTACTTGGGTTTCTGGATTTGGTCAGTACACCTGCTGTGACCATTATAAAGGAGTTCCTACTCTCCTTGTTGTACTGTATATTGATTTTATGTGATATGAAAATGCAAAAGGGCAGTAAAAAAGTTGGGAATTACGGCAAGAAGATCTCATTGTTCGAGTAACCAAGACATATAAAACACCAGTAGCGGACTTCTAGCCAAGCTTCACTTATGGCTTTGGGTCGACTTTAACTGCAAAGGTTTCGATTTTCATATTAGAATGTCCTGGGTTTCAGGGATTGTGAAATAGATCAAAGTGATGTGCATGTACCAGAGAGTGCCTGCTCTTCATTCAGACTGTCATTTATGGAGTCTTTCAATATGGAACATTTTATTCAAAGATCACATAGAAAAAAAGAAGTAAACATAATGCTATAATCTTCAAGGCCTGTGACTGGACAGTGAAAGGAACTTACACTGCTTTGATATTAAAAAAAAATGGTATGTAATAATGAATGCAGTGCTGCATTCATCTGTATGTTGTATGTGGTTGGAATTCAGCTTTAAGCAATATTACTTTTAATTTTTAAATACTATGAAATCTCAGATGCCATAGTATTATTTTCAATCCCCAACAGTATTTTTAAAAATATAGTTTAATTACACTATTTTCTGAGCTACTATGCTGGGTAATGTGTTCACATTTTTTCCAACAAAATATGTGCGATTTACCATTGAATAGCTTTTGCCGTATTTTAAAATACATTTATAGGCACAGAAAAGTGATCGGAAATTTGATTGTGGTCTGGTACACTTTAAAATTACTTTTCTTTTCTTTCTCACAATAACCATATAAATGTGAGAAGCTTTTTTTTAGTACCACAGTGCCCTCTAGCAGTAGTGGATAGTAAAACAAAACATCTTAACAAATATTGCAGGGATAACTTTAATTGTATCTTCTTACATATGCAAAAGAATCTTATAAACATCATTAAAAAAGGCTTAATTATGTTCAGACATACTGGACTAAACACTTCACAAAACACAATGGGTCTTCATTCATCAAACTACAAAAACACTTATTGGTCTGGTCAAGTGGTCTTATCACATGTGCTTATATCACTTTAATCATGAAAGAGAAACAATGTTTGAAGCTTTATTAACTGCTGGAATGCTTCCCTTGCAATTTTAACACCTGCTTACAAAGCTTCCATGCTAACTGAAAACGATCAGAGTATGTTATAACACCTATCTTTAGGTCTCTTTCGAAATCTATGTGTAAAACATGTTATAGTAAAAATTATATGGTATAGTATTTACATTGTAGGAGGATAGGATGAGATAAAGGTTATATTGATATTAAAAGGGGGTAGCATTGAATTCAATGACAGGATAATGCACACAGATTTCATATGCAATAGTAGCATTCTAATTAAGATTTATGTAATCAATGAAAAAGAAAGTGTAACATATATACTGCATAATGAAATGTGTAAATTCAGGAAGGTGGGAATGGTTTGTTCCTTGTGGAACGCAAGAAGATTAATGCTGATTGCCTTCCATGCTGAAGTGCAACATGTGCAGGAGACCGCTCAGTGTAATGATGTTATGAATGGAGGAAATCAATCACCAACACAACCCCAAGTGTTCAATACAGAGCAATGTCTTGGCCTTGGACCATTGTCACTAAGGCTTAAAGGAGAACTATGGGGTCAGTGTTTTTCCCCATAGTTCTCCTTAGGGTAACGGGAGGACACAAACTAGCGTCCTCCCGTTACCCTAAGCTCAGTATACCGAGAGCTAGGTCCTTGATGATAAACCCACAGCAGCCAATTTGAAAGCTTATGATATTACTTTATTCTTTGCTCAACTCAATTACCTTTTAAAGTGATTGTCTGAGAACACTGAAATCACTATTTACCCAGTGCCCTCTTTTTAGTAATATGTAGGTCCTCATGTCCCAAGTGTTCAAACAAAGAGCAATGGGACTTCAAGTGGTTGCTGGACTTCCTGTTCAACAGCAGAAATATTATACCAATACGCCATGTTGCAATGACAAATTTTGCCAATGGGTGACACTGCAGATCATCCACTGCATGGGTGACACTGCAGATATTATTATATATCAATGCCCTGAGAAAACTCAAACTC
>NW_017306429.1:794534-795386 GCF_000935625.1 Nanorana parkeri
GGGTGCTGCTGAACAGAGATTTCCAGCTTTTCTTTAAATCTGAACACGCATTACATTTAGCTTTTTTCTCTAGGCATTAGAAACAGACTGAATATGTTTTCAATAATCATATATATCTGAATCATATAAATAAACATGTAATTGTACAGTCTAAAGACACATGACTATTCTGACAAAAATAAAATGGTTTAGATCTTACAAAAAAAGCCTAAAAAGCACTGGTTGATTTTTGATCTAGCTCAGCTTAGAGTTGCAGTTCACCGCTGGTCTCAGCTGGTCCTGGGCACTCACTTTGCTATGCTCTTTCTTTTTCCATGCTCGCTGACCTATAACAGGGTGTAAATTGGATGAATCTAAAGGCACTGCAGCCAGAATAAAAAGCATGCAGCAAATGTGTTACATCAAACCAGGTTTTGATGCTTTTTCCTCCCACTGTAAGTTTAATCTATTCTGCTACAAGAAACATGTTACGGATGTTCGTTACATCTCTTGTTGATGGCAGGGTAGCAGAGGCAGGGAGTGGAAATGATAATAGAGACTGTCCACAATGTAGTATACAAACTTTAAAACGTAACAATTTAAGACATAAAAGTTTTTTTATATATAGTCAAAACAATGACATAATTGGCCCAACTGGCTGAATATAAAGACCTTTATTAATATAGGCTTCTTCCTTTGTAGCTTGGCATGGCACAGTAATAGCTCATATATCCAGAGCTGTAGTTAGAGACTATGCTGCATCGTGTGCACGTAAATGATGATAGCCTTTCATATGGGCTCCATTATTTTGGTCACAAACCATGTCACATAATTACACCGGTGGAAACGGAAATTGCAAGACCCATATATATA
>NW_017306429.1:796401-825203 GCF_000935625.1 Nanorana parkeri
TATATATATATATATATATATATGGACAGAATAATTTGGAAATGTTCTAATAAATACTTAATACATTATCATTCACTGACATTTTGCCATCATTTATATTTCATTTCTTTTTTGTTTACATTAAAAATGATCCAATTATGTAAAATATAAAAAGTGAAAAATGCTGAATAAATAGATATTCTAGTTTGAAAAGGTCCAAAGGGCTGGTATACATACCCTGAAAAAGCCTAACTTGTTAAAAGAAACACATAAATTCACCGGAGACTCAATCAGCAAATGAGGGACTGCATGCTAAAAGACAAGGAACAAGTACAGACAGGAAAAGAACAGGGAAGAATGAAAGATTGTTAGCCTTACATTAATGATGAAACAAATTACTTCATCCCAAATCAAACCGTCTCCATAGTACTACTCCCTTATGGAAAAAGCAGCTATTGCTTCCTTAAATAAAGGACATCAATCTTGTGTCTAAATGCAGTGGTCATCACTGACATGGTTGACCTGGTGTTTGGAATGGGTGAATTGAAGTGATGAGTCCTGCTTCTTTCTAGGTAATTTGACCAAAAGAAGTTGAGAGGAAGGAATTCACCATATTGGAATGATGGCATTGGGGGCTGGGGGTTATCAGCTATGAGATATAGTCTTTGGCTATACTTGTAGGTACCATGATACCCTGGCAGTACAAGTGAGTAATCACCTCTGTTGAGATATCTCTTATGAGCATAAATAAAAGGCATTACTTAACTATTGCTGGACAAACATTAGTCACACATGAAACAATGGACTGACACATCTGGTTACCCAGTTTATTCACCACAAACTTAGACCTGTGATTCCGGTTGAGGTCAAGGTAGCATTGTTCACTATCTCATCAACACCTTGGGAGCAGGTAAAAACCTCCTCTCATCCTAGACTCCCTTTATTTATTCAGAAGAATCTTCCAGGATATGAAGTATTCTGACTCCAATCGTTGTGATAGCAAAATATATCCCTTGCTGAGACCTCTATGCCTGGCCTGTATAAGCAGATATACTCACTGCGGACAATCCTCATCAGATAGCTGAACTTGTCAATACCGATTCATTCAAAAGAGGTGTTTATTCTTTAACATCAGGTTACAGCAGATGATAGGAACAGCAGTTGAACGGTTATAGTATTGTGCGGTCAGAAAATGATGCCTTTCCTACGTACTGTGCAGATTACATGTGTGTCCTTGTTACATGTGGCTTTTAACTGTGGCCATGACACAGGAAGTACTGCACACAGGAAGAAGGAAGGGGCGTACACTAGGGGGAAATACATCGTCACATGAGGAATAATTACAGAAAACATGTTTGTTACAACAAAAGGCCACTAGATGGCAGCATAGGATAACACATGAATTTAGCTATGAGAAAATAGTTAGGCAAATCACACTATATAAATTCTAACCTATATAACAATGCTAATATTAACTGAGGCTATGCATCTCATATTCTATGCCCCTATTGGGGCGGCACATGAAGTCACATAAAAAGGAAACTCAAATAGTGCAAGTATCGTTTAGCACATTTTAAAAAAGCATTTAAACCAATAAAATATTAAAACATTAGTGACTGCTGTCAAGTGCAGCATCTTACATCAGTGCCTACAATGCTCCACCCTATGCATTTCATCCAAAAGGACATGTCAGGGAAGCACTAATGTCAATTTATATATTTGTGGTTACTTGATTTGCCTCTAATGGAACTTATTGGCAAACAAATGGTAAAATACAAGATACCAAACAGGAAATCCTAAGAGAGGATACGTAGAGAGGAGCATTAGAAACCCTAATGTCAGACGTTGCACCCTATAACTAGGTGACAGCGATTGCTCATGTTCTTGATATTTTATTGGTTTTAATGTTCTTAAATAAACATTCTGGAGAACACTTTCCATCAGGGGAGGACTGGGCCAGGGGGCATGCTGGCGATTGCCCTCCGGGCCTCTCTGATGCCTTTGCAGATGGCTCCCGCCACCGCAGCAGGCACTTCATTTCTCCCCTCTCGGCCGCCGCAGCAAAGATAGTGAAGTCAAAGCGCTGTGCACGGATCCTGATGATTAAGTATTTATAAAACTACTAGCGGTGCTGCCCCACTTCAGCCGGGAGGAACTGTAAAACTGGAATACAAAAAGGACCGAAGGGCGCCCAACCTAGTGCAGATTATTTTTTTATTTTAAAAAGACACAAAGATAAAATTGCAATGGTACTCACAATGGAGGGTCATAAAACAGCTTGTGTGGATGTTTTGAAGAAACAGCAGTTAAGACTGCAATCTGCCTGTGTGCCACTGTAGTGTGGCGGCGTTGACGCGTTTCCGGGGTCAAGCCCCCTTCCTCAGAACGTGCCGCAGCAAAGAGATTAAATGCTTGCGGCGTCGGAGAGAAGCGAAGAAGCAGCTCGGCTGCTATTGACAGTGCCCGCTTTAACGATCGGGCTCCTCAGCGGCCACAGCAGTTTCCCCCGCCCACCATAGCTGCCATTGGTGGGAGAGCTACAATTGGCCGGCTGTTTAGTTCGGTTGCGCGGGACATAGAGAGTGGGCACCACAAGCCGAACGGGCAGACAACCTCACTGCTCCCCCCACCATCCCCAGGAGAAGAGGTCAGAGCACCTGAATCAAGAAATCGAATCAACTGTAAGTCCATGTACTGTCTGTGTGACCTCTGACCTCTACATTACACCGCTGACCTCTGTACTGTGCGTGACACCCTGACCTCTGTACTGTGTGTGACATTACTGACCTCTGTACTGTGCGTCACACACTGACCTCTGTACTGTGTCTGACACCCTGACCTCTGCACAGTGCGTTACACCCTGACCTCTGCACTATGCATGACACCCTGACTTCTGTACTGCGTTACATCCTGACCTCTGTACTGTCAGGGTTATTCACAAAGCTGCCGAATACAGTCGTGTGAATAACTGAGCCGAAGTGAAGTGAGCCGAACGCTGTTTGGCTATTCACCTCAGGCTTGTACAGCTGATTTCAGCCGTACATCGGCTGAAATCAGCCGTACATTGGCTGAAATCAGCCGTACATTGGCTTCCTTCGGGTCGGCCGAGCATGTTTGGCCGATCCGAAGTGCAGAAGTTCGACTCAGCCGATCCAACATCTGGATCGGCTGAGCCGAACCTCCGGCAGGCTAATCGCTGCTGTTCGGCCTATTCTAATAGGGGTCGAACAGCAGTGAGCGACTAGCCGCATGTCACTGAGCGATCAGCCGGAGCTACGTCAGCACTGACTGAGAGATATGTTAAAATGTAAAAAACAAAATCAAATAAAGTAGATCACTATAAAAATTAACCCCTTACGGTGATTATCTGCAGTTAAGCTGCAGACTTGTTTTGCACCCTAAATAGTTAATTTTTAGTTTTACACCCTCATGACATACAGAGTACTCCTTTATCACTGAGGGGATTATTCACTAAGCTGCCGAAGGGGGGCCCGAGTCACTGCACCATGTGCCTCTGGGTTGTACTTGCCACCTGGGCCAAATGTTGCCAGTCAGCCCCTGCTTTCCATATTTGAGTTTCTTCTTTACATGACTTCAGATACTGAAATATTCTTCTAAATCTATCAAGGAGTCTGGCATGAGTGGAGATATTCACCTGCTCCTATGGTATTGATGAAATAGTGACAGATATTACCTTGATCTCAGCTGAACCACAGGTCTAAGTTTCTGGTGAGTAAACCAGACAACCAGATGTCAGTCCATTGTTTCATTTGTGTCTAGTATTTGTCCAACTGTTGACAGTTGGTTCATTACATGCACGTTTTTACTGTGCTAACAAAAATCACAATGGACCTGCAAAAGAAGAGGCTTTATAATCAGCTGCCCCATCACCCATTTCTCTGATTTTGGTCACCTGAACATTCTTCAAATTTGACACTTCCGGAGTGTAAATGTGGCCATACACTTTACAACCCTCGCAAGACTTTTGTCTTGCGAGGGTTGTAAAGTAATTTAAAATACTATGATCTGCCCATCATGGACAGGCAGATGGTACTTGCGATCATTGCAAGCCCGCCCCGCTGAGGGCTTCCGATGACTGCAATGCTGAACGGGCAGTTTGCGCGTGCGCACATCGGCCCGTTCGGCAGTTGTCGAACAAGCACACCACTAACCCGCCGAGAATCTTACGATTCTCGGCGGGTTTTCCAGACTGCTTGTTCTACGGAAGACGTGCGATCGTAGAGTAGAAACGGTTGCATGCCTTCCATACACTTTGCGATTATCGTACGATCGCGGGATTGCCCGCGATTATCGTATGATAATCGTACAGTGTATGGGCACCTTTAGATGGCTGTGTCCCTCCCCACTTGCTTGGTTCCTTTAGCTTATAAGCAATGTTTTCATTACTGAGAAAGGGCCAGAGGAAAGAACTACAGCAAGCAGGTGTGTGAAAATCGGAGGAACAGGCAGTGGGACAGGTTAAGTCTCTTCTTTTGCAGGGCCTCTTTATAACAGTTTTTTAAGACTACCAACATAATTGTTTTAAATCATCGTGCACTATGGGGGGCAGTAGACCTAAAACCGGACAGCCAAGCCAACAAATCAAAAGCCTGAAGAAAAAATAAATGGAGACAAATTGGGGCTGCTAAATTAAAACACATTATAGTCTTTTATTATCTGAGTTGTAAAACATTAAAAAGAACAAAGTCTACATACAGCAGAAAAATACAACAGAATGTAAAACAAAATAACACAAAAAACCACGGCTGTTAATTTTACATTTATTTTTGTTATAAAATAGGAGAGTGGAGTGTCAGACAGAAAATTAATTATGATCTGCTTAGCCTCAGTGGTCTGTGTTTCTGCCCAGCAGCCTGCAGCCCTGGTGATAGAACATAAATGAGAGCATATCCTCAAGGGATAAGCGGCTGTTCTCCTCACTGGTGACTCATAGCAAGTCTACGGCCTGAACATAGAAGATTACATGATGCGGTACACTCATAATCATGTACATTGTGGCACATCGCTCTGCCCGTTTCTCCATTCCAGTATGAAATCCCCCTCTATGTACTTCTCTTTTTCCCCTATTGTACAGCAATACTATCAGAATTTTTTTTTCATTTCCTACTATCGTCAAATTTACTGCTTTACCTTTATCCAAATACATTTCTCTGACTACACATAACTATGTAAAGAAGAAATGTGATAAACTAAAAACTGTTACCGCCACTGCTAAAGTTAACCACACATGGCTCTGCAAAAATAGGATTTTTTTGTACTCACCGTGAAATCCTTTTCTTTGTGTTCATTGAAGGACAAAGCAGAGATTTTGATCTCTGTACTGATGGGTTACATAGTATTTGAGGTTGAATAAAGACATTAGTCCATCAAGTCCAACCTATTAGGATAAATGGTTATGCCACCACTTGCAGGAGTAGGACGCCAGGCACAAAAAAGAAGCTTGGCTCTGGGGAAGGCTCCCATTGGTGGCCACACCCACATCTGAGGCAGCTCATTTAGTCACAAAGCAGTAGAACTAAGGCACAAAAAGACCCAAAGAAGGGAGGGTGCTGTGTCCTTCAATGAACGTAGAAAAAAGGATTTTACGATGAGTACATAAAAATCCTTTTTTCTTTCATTAATTGAAGGACACAGCAGAGATCTTGATCTCTATACTGATGGGACATCTCAAAACAGTGTCCACCGAGGGGCAGGAGCAATACAAAATTGAACAAAAAAAACCCTGGCTCACACAAACTAAGCAGCTGCCTGAAAAACTTTGCGATCGAAGGAAATATTTGCAGATGCAACAACATCAAAATTAAAGAAATTAGAAAAGTGTGTACAGACGACCAGGTAGCCACCTTACAGACTTGAGAAACAGGTGCTTGATGTTGAAAAGCCCCTGATGTGCTAACTGCACGACTAATATGACCCGTATCTGGAAAAGGTGGAGATTGTCCTATAGGAAAATAAGCCTGAAGAATAACTTGTATGAGCCAACAAGAAATGGTAGCTGTAGAAGCCGATTCTCCTTTCCGTGGGTCGGCAGTAATCACAAAGAGATTCTGACTTATGGAAAGATTCAGTAGCAGACAAACTTGCACCGCCTTAACTACATCTAGAAAGATAAACACTATTTCTTTAGGATGCATTGGACGAGGACAAAGTGAGGGTACAATATACTGTTATACTGTCATTTAGATGCCGAAACGTGACCTTTAAAGCCAACTTTTCATCTACACCCCGATAAAGAACGGCTAAAATCTGAGCAACCGTTAAGGCAGGAGGAGAAATACTAAGCCCTTCACACCAAGAAATGCAAGCTTTCCAGGTTTGAGAATATCATTTCCGTGAGGCAGACAAATGCTTTAAGCCTGGCAGGAATCACAGATTCAGAACCCCCTATCTCTCAGCACCTGGCTTTCAATAAGCATGCTGATTAGCCATACTGTTAAAGCGATTGTACCTGTCCCACGGCACCACCAAGCCATTGTATCGGATCCAGACACAAAGTTCTGCACTTTCTGATTTAAATGGAAGGCCAGAAGATTCACGTCGAGTTTCCCATTTCCAACAAATCTGAAAAAAAACGTCCGGATGTAGAGCCCATTGTCCTTGGTTCAAGCCTTGATGACTGAAATAATCTGCTTGCCAATTGACTACCCCTGGGATGCAAACAGCAGACAGAGCAGGGACACATCTTTCTGACCCAACAAAGGATGTGAGACATGGTCCAGCACTCTTGCTAGGCTCCTCATACCTCCTTGATGATTGACATATGCTACCCCAGTGCCACTGTCTGACTGAATCTTGATTGGGTGTCCACGTAGTAAAGACTTCCCATGTAAAAACAGAGTTTGATCGCATGCAATTCTAGAACATTGATTACCTAACCTAGCCTCCTCCTTGGACCGGAGCCCCAAAGCTGACAACCGACAAGTCACCCCTCCCCAGCCAGTGAGACTGGCATCCTTTGTTACAATCTTCCAGTAAATTGAAGAAATTACCTCTCATTCATCAGAACAGGGAACTGAAAGATCAAGCCAAGAAGGCTTTGACTGTCCGGTGCACCTGCATATGTCTGTCCCATGAAGAGGGTGACTTATTCCATTGTTGAAGAATCTCTCTCTACAGAATCAAGTGCGAATCGTCGCCCATTTGCATGAAAGCAATGCGTGAACGTGAAGCCGAAGCCTGTAAATCTTTTCGAGAGGAAGAAAAAACCTTGGCCTAATAGGTTTCTAGGATCAGTCTCAGATACTCCAGGGGGAAGGATGGAATTAGGGACGATTTTCCAAAATTGAGGATCCAAACATGGCCATCAGAAAATTAATTTCCAGATCTGACTTAAAACCTGCCTGAAGAAAGGAAGTCATCCATGTAAGCCACCACCTATATCGCATGCTGTCTCAACAAGGCATGGGCCAGTGCCAAGACTTTGGTGAAACTGTCACAGTTCGGCTCAGTAGATCGGGAAATGAGCGAACACATACCGGTGTTTGCTCACTTCTCGATCCTGTCCCCCCTCCCCGCTCCGATCCTCCAGCGCTGACGGGCGGAACGGACAGGGCGGGTACAGCTGGCTCTGCCTCTAGATAGGCAGAGGCAGCTGTCACTCACGCAGCTGAGCGGATCCAGACATAATTGTCGGGATCCGTTTCAGCTGCGGCGTCTCTGTATACCGCGAGCTGTAGCTCGCGGTATACTGAGCTTAGGGTGACGGGAGGACGCTAGTTTGTGTCCTCCCGTTACCCTTAGGAGAACTATGGGGAAAAGTCCTAACCCCATAGTTCTCCTTTAACAAAGGTGTTCAGGGCTTTCAGATCCAAAATCAGACAAACTCCGACTTTTTTTGGGCAACATGAAAAATGCTGAAAAAAATCCTTTGAACTTTTATGATGGTGGGATTGGGACAATGACTCCATTTAAACCAGATTCCTTACAGCTGATCATAAACCACATAAGCGAATCTGAGTTAATTGGCTAAAAGGAAGAACCTTGTTTACACCTACAGTAGGATTATTGCCTTTCTTAAGCTGTGGTACACATGTACTCTTACCTCATGTGATATTTTTGATTATATCATCCAGCGTTGCCCCAAACAAATGATCACCCTTCAAAGGTAAATCCAGTAAGGGCTTTCTTAGGAGTCTGGTGAGCTGATTAGCTTTTAAGCCACAATATATATTGAAGAATTACAGCCTAAGAGGTCCAGTATACAGCAAAGCATTACACACATATTGAAGACCATGAATTATTTAATCAGCCAGTCCCACATAGAGGAGACAAACATGTTCACTCTCCAGTCATGATGCAAAAGTTTTGGCCATTCTGTGAGCATTCGGACTACAAGGACTGTAGCCAAAACAGGACGTATGGCTGATCCAACGACAGTGTACATAGATCTCGCTACTGATTCCGCTTTCACCACAGAAAGTGCTTTGAGCTTAAACTCCAGAAAGTGCTTTGAGCTTAAACTCCAGAAGGGCAATCACATTCTTTGTAAATATGTCTTAGTCAAATGTCTTGTAAAAATGCCTTAGGGTGCCCACACACCTTACGATTATCGTACGATAATCGCGGGAAATCCCGCGATCGTACGATGTTCGTAAGGTGTGTGGAAGCCGTGCGACCTCTACTACTGTAAGGTCGCACGACTTTAAACTTACGGACATGTTTGAAAACCCGCCGAGCATCGTACGATGTTCGGCGGGTTTGTGGCATGTCCGTACGATAACAGCCGCACGGGCCGGTGTGCGCAAGCGCACACTGCCCGTTCGGCATTGCGGTCATCGGAAGCCGGCCCCTCAGGGGGCGTGGCTTGCGATCATCGCAAGTACGATCTGCCTATGCAACATAGGCAGATCGTACGTTTTTTTAAGTACCTTACAACCATCGCAAGACAAAAGTTTTGCGATGGTTGTAAGGTGTGTGCCCAGCCTTAGTCAAAGTTTAGACTTATGTGTACCAAAAGGAACCAGAGCTTCCAAAGAAGCATCTGCAGAAACTTCAATATATACGAAACTCCTGCAGTTGTTGTCTTGGCTGGAATTTGAACCAGGGGCCATTACTTTCTCTTGCAAAAAAGTAGATAAAAAGGTTTCATCATCGATCTGTGGCCCCTTTTTTTCCCAGAAGATGCAGAAATCCCATTGAAAACCTCTTGTTTTGCAGAGTTAGAGTTTCCATAGGAATAGATGAACTCGGGGTCTCAGAGCCCCCAAAGAAAAACCTGAGAGTAAAGCAGGGGTCTGAAAGGATTTACAGGTAGGAAAAATAGAGCCTTACCCAGGAAAGGGATAAACTCCCCCACGTCGCACAGCCCACCTCAGCGCCCTCTGCACTTGCACCACTCCCCTTGCTATGCCCCAGCTCCACAAGTCTGAACCCATACAGCCAACAAGAATGAAGGGGGTCCCATCGGGCTTACACCCCAGAGAAACAAGACTGTTTCAAAGTGCAGCCATTGCGTCCTCTGGGCTGACAGAAAAGTCCGGGAAGCAGCGCAGGTGACATCACATGCCACCCTCAGAAGCAGAAACCCACACACAGCACATAGAGTGACAGTGACCTGCCTCTCCCATACACACTGGCTGTTTTAGAACACTGCAGTCACTCTGTGTAAAATGTAAATAAATAAAAGGTAATGACACAACTGCTACATGAAAAGCAGCATTGCCTCAGAAGACAGGGTGTGAGGGAGGAGGCTGACTGAAAGAGAGAGAGGGGGAGAGCGAGAGAGGGAGAGAGGATGGGGGCATCTGTTACTTCTCTGCCAGTCATACCCCACATATAAATGAGGGAGAAAAGTACTCAATTACTCCCCACAGACACCATTAAGTGTAGAAATAAAGGGGAGTATACTTATCTGTCAGACCAACTACACCAGAACACTTACCTGTCAAGCAAAGTACGCCAAAGCACTACTTCCCAAACAGAAAGTCCACCACTGAGATGGGGACCCTGTTAGTCAGGAGGAGATACTGTGAGAAACCTACCCAGTAGCCAGTCGGTGATATGCATCTCTCGTGAGGTATTTCACAGACTCGGTAAAGCAAAACAAACGACAAACGCACTCAACAATTTGTTACCAGTTACCAGTTAACTGGTAACAAATTGTTGAGTGCGTGTGTCGTTTGTTTTGCTTTACCGATTTGGTGCAGCGACGCACTCAACAATTTGTTACCAGTTACCAGTTAACTGGTAACAAATTGTTGAGTGCGTGTGTCGTTTGTTTTGCTTTACCGATTTGGTGCAGCGACGCACTCAACAATTTGTTACCAGTTACCAGTTAACTGGTAACAAATTGTTGAGTGCGTGTGTCGTTTGTTTTGCTTTACCGATTTGGTGCAGCGACGCACTCAACAATTTGTTACCAGTTACCAGTTAACTGGTAACAAATTGTTGAGTGCGTCGCTGCACCAAATCGGTAAAGCAAAACAAACGACAAACGCACTCAACAATTTGTTACCAGTTACCAGTTAACTGGTAACAAATTGTTGAGTGCGTCGCTGCACCAAATCGGTAAAGCAAAACAAACGACACAATAGGACTGCACTATAAGAGGTGCCTTGGCGCGGCAGTGCGGCTTACACATCCTTTGCAGAAGACGTGTATCCAAACCTCTGTCATTGTCCTTAGTGGTGAGACAAGTTGTTTTACATGCTAGTTTGTGAGTGTGCCATGATGCCTTTCTACTGTATTTCACAGACTGCCCTGAAACTTCTCAGTGCTGTGGCAGACGATCTTGCTTTTTTCAGGCAGAGAACTGCATGCGCTCGATGGCTAAACTGGGGAGACTACAAGGATCTATATTATCCAGCCTGTCACCCAGCTCAGGTGTTGATTGAAGGTCAATGAAAAGTGAAGAGAAAAAATAAAAAAGTATACCCTACTAGTGATAGAAAATAGGAACAAAGATCCCAAAGGGGAAGATAGGGCCTTACTCTTTGGTGCTAGGCAAAAAACTGAGCTGCCTTGGATGGGAGTGTGACCACCAACAGGAGCTGCCCCCAGAGCCGAGTTTCTGTTTCGTGCCAAGTGGCAGTATAACCCATCGGTACAGAGATTAAAATCTCTACTGTGTCCTTCAATGAATGAAAGAGAAATATTTTTTTCTCTAAAACTAGACTATAGCCAAGAAGTAACACTTTAACAGTTCAAATAGTCTAGACCAGGGGTAGGCAACCTCGGCACGGCAGCTGTGGTGAAATTACAAATCCCATAATTTTTTTCTTTAGTTGATACCCCCAGGGGGAAAGAAAGGTTTTAATGTTTTAATGAAAGGGTTTAACCAATGGGAAGGGAAATTTATGATGGCTGTTTTAGGAAGAAGTTATTTCTCCCTAGGAGAGTCTTTTAACAGGATGTGTACATGTTTATATGTCTGTATTGTTATATACTCACGGTATACATGGACACATCATCAACCCACAAAGATAGTTGCACAATCCCATTTGCTGATTTGGCGGGCAATTTTAATGTTGGCAATGTATGGTGCTGTATATCGAGTAGTGGATGAGTGGTCAGTGCACTATCCAGTTGGCTATTCAGCTAGCTATCTCTGCGCTTTGTTAGACCAGTACTTTCTACTGCTACCATACTCTGTGCATTTCCAACTAATGAGGAGATGGTGATGGAGATGGTGATCAGCTGCATCCGATTAAGTGGGTTTGGTTTGGGGTCACATGGTGCTCACCCAGTCTATATATTTGTATTTCATTTTAAATTTGCTAGCTCTGAGGAAGGGGATATATTCCCCGAAACGCATCAGCTAGCAAGGCAGCTTTGTGTGGGGTCTGTGAGTAGTATTTTATGTCAGCTTGTATGTTCATCGATGAATAAACTGTATTACACGAGGACAAGGCGCTGTCTGTTTCTTTTGCATGTCTTGTGAGGAATACTTCACAGTGGCCTTTTGATGACGCCGGCCTGCAAACGATTGTTGGTGGAGAATATCATTGAGAGTCTGCTGAGCACTGTGGTGTGCATTTTTCTGGAACATAGGTCTATGCAAAGCTATAATGATTTTGTCTGGAGTTGTGCTTTAATGTTTCTTTGGCCTTTGTGCTAGCAACCAATATATATCATTTTGTAAATGAGAAAACAGAAGATGTAGCAATGTTTTACATGTTCTTTATAATTTATTTAAAGAAAACATACTGCAGAGCTTTAGAAAGAACTTTGAACCATTCCTATCAGTCCTTGCCAGGCTGCCGAGTTAATCACTAGGCTGTACAAGCAAAATACATGTTTTTCTGGCTTTGTTCTACCCTTCCTGTGAACTGCTGTTATCATTTCAAGGGGACTTTTTTTGTGAGAGAGCACTTTTTTGCTCTAAAATGTCCATGTATCAGTCTCTTTCCTCTGGTCCTTACTAAGGGATGCCACTGTGCCTTCCCATTTAAGTGCTAAACGTGTTACCCTTTCAGTAAATGTTGCCAACCATTTAAAGCTGAAGCAAGCTTCTGCTCTTGTAGACATCAGATGGCTGTTATAGCCAATGAGTAAGTACACTGTCCTTATGTCCACACAGTGGCATAACAACCGGGGGGCAGCCAGTGCTGCTGCCCCGGGGCGCAGAGCTGGGGGGTGGGCGCCGTTTCCGCTGGGCAGTGACAAGTGAGCCCAGCGAATGAAAGATTTACATGGGGCTGCCCTAACAGGCAATCATGGGGCTGCCCTGTGGGCCTCAGGAGTGAGGACCCAGCGTGCAGCAGCTTCACATTGCAGAGAGAGAGAGAGAGACCACGGCTCTGTGATAAGGTGAGTGATTCAAATTTTTTTTGTTTCTCGGCCTCCCCCTTGCTTCCTCCGGCCGTGTAAACTGACACACGCCAGGTGGACGGTGTCAGACGGCTGAGGAGACTATCTGCCATTCCAGAACACAGAATAGCTGAACTTAAAAAGTATCAACTATTCTGTGTTCTATTACAAAAACACCATTTAGTTCATCTGGGTTCAGCAGATATCAACTGAAGATTATATATGAGGACCAGGACCAAACGGCTTAGTGATTTTACAGCCTCATATCATACAGGGAACTACAAGTCCCAGCATGCCCTCATTGTCCCTGTACGCCCCCCAAATATCACTCAGGGAACTGAGATATGGGGGACTGTACAGGGACAATGAGGGCATGCTGGAACTTGTAGTTCCCTGGGTAATATTTTGGGGGGTATACAAAGACAATGAGGGTATGCCAGGACTTGTAGTTCATATACGACAAGTCCCATCATGCTCTCATTGTACCTGTACACCCCCACATATCACCCGGGGGGGGCGCAAAATTTTGTTCTGTCCCGGGTGCCCGTTACTTTGGTTACGCCACTGTGTCCACATACCTCCAAGTCCCATAAGTAAGAAATGCATTAATGTGGAGGCAGCTCAAATGGAATTGTGTGCCTGTTTAACACACCCAAGAGTGCAACAGAGACCTAGGATAATAAAGTAATGCTCTCTCTGTTTCCACTTGAGTATCAACATGAAGAACAGTCTAAAATAAAAGTCCTGGTTTCAAATTTCAAGTAAAAACAAAATCCAAATAGCTACAAATGCAGAAGAGAATCTACAGGTTATAAATGATAGCAATTCATTTTGGGACAACATTGGGAGAAAAATCTATTGGCCAATCCAGCTGAAAGCCACTTGTTCTCCAATTGTTTTCTAACATCCCCCAGCAGACTCAAAACTGTCTCAAGTCACACTCTATAGTATTTCCCTTTGCTCTTGCCCTGGCAGCCACATAAAAGATAGGGATGTGAAGAAAAGAATGGAGGAACTTGGTCAGCACAGAGAGTATTTACACACACAAAGAGGGGAGGGGGCTATGACGTGGCCAGAAGGAGGTAAAAACTGTGCCATGGAATAGACTCTTCCTAGAATGGTCACATTTTCTATCACGTTCAAAGGCACACTGCAAGTGAATACAAAATCATTTATGGAAAGAAAAACACTGCAAGTAAGCATTTACAATACTTGATTTTTCTTTTACCTGCAATTTATAAAGTCGGTAATAGGGTCTCTTTAAAGGTCAACTAAACTGCTATTGAAGTTTTCCATGGTTAATGGCGCTTTGAAGAACACGCTGACTTCTTGTACTCTCTAAAGACATCTGGGGCCAGATATTTTAATGCCAAGCCCATTCTAAATCCTAATGGTAGAGTAACAATTCCTATGATCATTCTCAGTTATACAGAAAAATGTGTAGACATCAGGTAAAGGGATAAATCAAATACTGCAGAAAAACGTGCTATTGGAAGCTCTGAAGGGTACAATAGCCATTGATTCAATCCATCAATATCCACCCAAAACAAATTACAAAAAAAAAATACTTTTTTGCTAGATCTGGCCTTTATAAAAAATAAAATCCCTACTTCCAAACGTTGAATAATCAAAATATTTTGTGGTGCTTTTCTTTGCTCTGTAGAACAGAGAATGCATTTGTGGAACAACTTGAAATATCCAATAACTTAAAAATGTAAAATATAGCGTATTCTTTAAATGAAAGGCATTTCATAGGAAATTCAAATATATGACAGCATAAGCATCTAAAAATAAAAGGAGTATACACAAGGGAGAAACACAGCAGCCAGACACTGCGTTTCAAGCAAATTTATAGGTCAGCCTACAGCATTCAGGGTGTTGGTGGCTTAAGAAACATTCAGCATTGTGAGAGCTTTTTTACTGACCCTGAGCGAGTGGAAGGTTGCCAGGAAACGCAATCCTTCCTGCAGCGAGACACTGCGTTCGGGTGATGAAAGATTAATCAGGTTTTACTGATACGGGATTACTGCTCAAGCACGAAAATCAGGTTCAGGCCCTATTATCAGCTTGCTTATATGTTGCCATGACCGGACACAGGCCATCTTGTTTGAGCGGAAAACAATCTCTTTTATATTAGGGCATTTTCTGCAGCAGCAGGTTGCACACAATCCATGACAAGCGGAATTGCAATAACATATGTGAGATCACATTACTATGAGGCTCTGATGATGCACCTTACCTTCACGGTAGATATATACAGTAAAGTAGGGAATTATCTTTCACATCACACCCACAAACCAGTATCCAAATTAACAAAAGCTTTGTGGCATGTGCTTAAGTTTGAATTCTGAGATTTTTGACCAAATGGAACAAAAAGGTGCTGTAACTTTTAAAGAGCCACAACAGCTAAAATAAAAACTTCGTCTACAGCAGAGTAAATCCAATCCTTCTTACTTAAAAAATTATATTTTGAGGCTTCAGGGATGTCTCCCTGATCCCTGCTTCAATAGCTAGTACATCATTGACCTGGAACAAATAAACAGGGTTCAGAATTCCGACTACTCAGACTTCATTGGCTGCATGTTTGTTCCAGGTTAATGATTTACTGTATAGTTGTATTTCCACCTTTAGATCATATTTGAGAAATCCCCACTATATTTGTTCATATTTGCATTCCTATTTATGCAGCATACAAAAATTTTTTTTTTTTACCTTTTTTGTTGTTTTTTTGGATCATGATTATACATGTACTCTATAGGTAGCTTCTCCTGCTCTAAAAAGATGGTAATAAGGACATAAGGGGAAGACTGGAGGGACATGACTGGAGGACATGGCAAAACACACGGAGGGGAATTTATCAAAACTGGAGCAGACAAAATCTGGAGCAGCTGTGCATGGCAACCAATCAGCGTCTCCGTTTCCTTTTCATGCCATGGGCAACTGCTCCAATTTTGATAAATCTCCCGTTACAGTTTCACTTTACCATAAAAATCATATAAAGATCTATTGCATCCAGTCAGGTTGAGCAAGCGTTGGATTGTGCTTCCAGACAGTGTACATTAGGTCTCTTGTAAGATATTTAGAATAACCATTCTTCTTCAGGACTACATATCCTTATACAATGCTGACAAGAGACTGCTGGTATGAGAAGGTTGTGAATATTTTTTTGTGGCTGATTAGGAGTAGATAATTAATTAGAATGGTCTGGTCCTAAGACATGCATAATGCATCTAAAAAAATCTGTGATTGTGCATGTGATTTGCAGCAGCTGCAGAATCTCTATTATTAGCATTTTGTTGCTAGACCTAAATTAACTGCACTTAATGTATGGGCTGTGTTACAGTGGGGATTCCAGAAATTGTTGCTCAATCATCAAGTGATTTTTAGCAGTGTTTGTAGGTTGCTGCAAAATTACCAGGTACAGCAGATACTCATCTAATAACCACCACTCCGAGGTCACTCCCGTGATGGACTACAATCTCACGTTTAGTTAACTAATTTGTACTGAGAATGTAGTCCATCACAGGATTGAGCTTGGAGTGGTGGCTACTTCAAAACACACGGGGACCGTGGGGAACAAAAGTAGCCCCCCTCCAGAAGGAAGGACAGTGTCAGCACCAATTCAGAGATGATTTGAGGATCTACAGCCGAGTGATACACAAATAAGATACATTTTTGGCAATAGTTAAGGTACTTGAATGCATTTTTAAGATTTAACTCTTGAGTTTAGTGTCACTTTAGGAGTGAGCTGTAAGGAGAAAATGTGGGTAATTGCTAGTGATTACACAATATGTGGGGGTAGGAACTACATAATAGACTTTTTTTTTGGTATTCTTGAATAGAAACAGTTCAGATAGCCAGTGTACAGAATGTTGTGAATACACTTTTGTTTTCACGTGCGCAAGAACCTTCCAGAATGTGTGTTATACTGTTTGTACGGTATACTTAAAGCAGACCCAAATTCTCTAAATGAGGTTTGTTATTTGAATAACACCACAATAAGAAAACAAAAAACACAAATACATCTACAAGTACTAAATCTAAATTAGGTTTGCACAGATACCAAGTACAGTACTCGGTACAAGTACAAGTACATGTACCGATACTTTTGAGCTCCAAGACTAGACTGGGAGAAAAATTCAAAAATTAGGAGGCAGCTGTAATTTGTAAGGAGCACACGCAGCTCCTGGGATTTGTACATCTGTTTTAATGTACGATTTTGTTTTTATAAATATAAATAAAGGGATGGACAGATACCAGTTTTGCGAGTACGAGTACTGGTACTTGCCGAGTACTTACAAGTACTGATACATTTTTGTTTATTGTGATGTGACATTTTTTCTAAAACAATACAGACTAATGATTTCAGGACAGTGGTGGAGCGTCAGAGCCAGGTCCCAGCTGCAACCCCTGCAACCATGGTAGTTCTCATGAAAATGCCAAGTATCTGTACTGGTACTCAAAAAGTATCTGTGCATCCCTAATCTAAATTATAAGAAGAAGAAACAACAAAGCGTACCACCTAGTGCATTAAATGTGGGGGGATACATATGACAAAATATGGGCATGAGGAATTACACTCACAAAATAAGAAGGGGAGATTGCTGGAACCAATTAAATCTCTGGAATCAACTAAATCTCAGATCCCCAATGGGAAGCATGGAACGTAACCATAACCATTTTTATAGAAACCATATGGGTGAAAGCTTTACCGGCTTTCACCCATATGGTTTCTAGAAAAATGGTGACAAGGGACAATAAAGATATGACCAAAATCTGATCATGTATGAAACCCAATAATTTACTAATAATCTGTATAAAGATTATTGGGTTTCATACACAAAGTTTTACACTCCATGCTGTCCATTGAAGATCAGAGATTTAGTTGATTCCGGAAATGTAGTTGATTCCAGCAACATTCCCTTCTTATTTTGTGATTACAAGTCCTCATGTACACATTTTGTCATATACTGTACATCTCCCACATTTAATGCACTAAGCGGTACGCTTTGCTGTTTCTTCTTATTGTTTGGCAGTTGCGGGCTTCTACCTGCGTTAAGAGCAGCATACCTTTTGCTAATTTTTCTTAACCATTAAACATCTTTACATGACCATTTGTCCTGCCCCTTTTGTGCTATCCTGTAGTGCACTGTTTGGTTTTTGGTTTTTAATTACTACATCTAAATTGCTTATTTTCACTGTGAATCCTCAAAATGTTTCTGCGAGAATTTTTTTTTTTTAATGTGAGAAACAGTTTTCAGTCAGTTCCACTGATTGTACGTCTCCGTCTGAAAATCAGCCTTCCCAACTCCTTTAGCAGGAACCATGTGATCGATGCATAGATGATGATCACCTGACTAGCACAGATGAGCAAAACATTAGGATTCAATAAGAAAAGTACGGTGTCTAATGTCTCTGTGTTTTTTTAATTTGATTACTGAAAAAAAAAATATATATATATATATATGAGCATCTGAAGAGGTTTCTGCCTTCAACAAATAAATAAAACATGTCTCTTGCAGATGTGATGTAGTTTTTCTCTGGATCTGCAGAATGCTAAACAGCTGTGAAAGTTGAGGCCATTTGGGACCAGGTAACAATGAAGTTCAGGGTTCTGGAGGTGTAGGATAGTTAAAGTGACAGTAAATTCAGGAGTTAAATCTTTAAAAAAGCATTTAAGTACCTTAACTATTAACAAAAATGTATCTTATTAGTGAATCACTCAGCTGTAGATCCTCAAATCATCTCTGAATTGGTGCTGACACTTGTCCTTCCTTAACATATTTTGGGTATACACCTGCACCTGATAATAATAATATTATAATAATACATTTTAGCTTGCCATTAGCAGTACAACTATGGCACACTATTGTTTATTGGCACGCTGGTTGTCTATTGCTTGTAAATTGACACTTAACGTGGAAAAGGTTGCTAATCCCTGGTGTAGAATAATATGTGTTCAATGGGCCTGAAGAATATGTTTGCATATGTTATCCATATAATTTTTTTTGCCATACTTTATTAAATTTTGTTTACTTTCTAATGTACTTTCTTTGCACAAGATACCTTTAGAAAGCTTCATTGCCTTTTGAGGGGCCAATGCAGCTGTCACACAAAGTAAAATGAGACATCAGAGATCTAAATAGATGGCTGATGCTCTGCTGAACATAGCAGACAGAGATCAAAGCCTACGTCCGCTCTTCCAATTACTGGGACACCGAATGTCAACCTACAGCATTGAGCACAAGCAAAGTGTCCCAGTGGGCCCAGCATGAATGACGAAGCCAGTTGAGTTCGTTTTTCACAGCATTATAGATGTGATGGGTAGCCAGTCAACTCTGAGAACACAAACACTAGTATTAGAGATGCTGGAGGGTAAAAAAGCCTGGCAGTCTTAAAACAAGCTCATGGTCGAGCACCAGCACTGTTCATTTAACTGAGCTAGTAGTGGTGGCGTTCTACTAATATTTTTGCAAATATTATTGCCAAAAGTGTCAGAACTGCAGCTATGTGATATATTGTATATGTAGCTGTGAGTTAAGCTATATGGCAATGTATAAAATTACACACCAGGGCCCCAATGTCCCATGTATCTGCCCTTATTGTTCAGTAATACTTTCTTGTAGTCCAATAGCTCCCACATAAACCAAACAAACTAAAAAAAAAATATGTTTCTTCAAGTTAGGAGCTGTTCCAACTTCACTTGAAAAAGGGAAAGGTATACCAACAAACATAAATACAATATGCCTGGCTGAAGATTTCTGCTCACTACCATGCAGATAAACTCAAATAAAAGTAGGAACTGCACCAAGTTCTCAGGAAGGAGGAGGAGCCTTCCATCCTTGGTGAAGAAGAAGCGGTTCCATATTCTCAAGAAGTAGGGGGAGCAATTTGCTCCTTGATACAAGTGGAGCAGTTCTAATTTCTCAATAGGAATAAATGGGACAAGCCTTCCAAGGTAGGAGGTAAGATAAATTAGTGTAAGAGCAGAAAACCGGATTCCAACATGTGACATTTTAGGTGTGAATTGTATAACTCTATAAAGAATGTAGAAATCTAATGTAATGCTTTTAGGAGACGAATGTCTCCAACACAAAGGCTGGGGTCACACCTGGGTGTACGGAATATGCGCGTTTGCCGCGCGTTTCGTGCTACGCGTTGTTACCGCGATTTGTGGTAAAAGAAACACGCAACAAACGCGCGTTTCCGAGGGCTATCCGGCTGTATCCTAAAATGGATATGCGCGGCAAATACGCCCCAAAGAAGCTCCTGTACTTCTTTGGGCGTAGGGCGTTTTACAGCGCGTTCCTATGCGCTATAAAACGCCCAGGTGGGAACCATGCCCATAGGCAATTATTGGTTTTCACATGTTGAGCGTTTTACAGCGCGTAGGAACGCGCTGTAAAACGCCCAGGTGTGAACCAGGCCAAAGCCGCAGTCTTTCTTGGACAGTTGTCAGTACAACCGGTAATCATAGCTGATCCTGTGAGGTAAGGTAACCAGATTTACTAAATGAAAACCAGCAAGATTTCAGTGCACTCAGCAAACAGGATGTCCATCAGTAATAACACCAATATCCTCCAAAGTACATATAATACCATAAATTCTTACTATACAATTCTGCAAATACACTATAAACCTGTAGTCTTTAATAAAATATCATTCTATGAAACCTCGGCGCACATACCATTAAGAAAGTCTTTTGCAGGGGTCCGGCATTCCAGCTGTGGTGAAACGACAGATCTCATAATGCCTCAGACTGCGGAAGTCATGACTGTGGCTGTCAGAGCTTTTCCATGCATCATGGGATTTGTAGTTTCACCACAGCTGAAGTGCTGAGGTTGCCGAGCTTGCCTTCCCTTGAACCTATTGTATAGTGTAACATGTGCTTACTTTGTACTTACCATAAAATGCATTTTTTTGAGAGACACAGGATTTCAGGAGGATTGGACACTAGCAAACAACAACATTGTGGGCCAGCACAGTATAACCCCTCCTACTCCCAAGCATGCCTCAGTTTTGTGACAAAGCAGTACTAAGACCAAAATCATATCTGCAGAGCATTTAGAGACTATTGGGAAATCCAAAAGCACTTGAGGTGTGGGCAAGGAAAGGGCTTTGCAGGAAAGGGTGAAATCCAATCTTTAAGATCATAAGCGTTTATGTTGGTGGAATGAGAAGCAGGTTCCCCTTTAACTTCTTTGGGCGTAGGGCGTTTTACAGCGCGTTCCTATGCGCTATAAAACGCCCAGGTGGGAACCATGCCCATAGGCAATTATTGGTTTTCACATGTTGAGCGTTTTACAGCGCGTAGGAACGCGCTGTAAAACGCCCAGGTGTGAACCAGGCCAAAGCCGCAGTCTTTCTTGGACAGTTGTCAGTACAACCGGTAATCATAGCTGATCCTGTGAGGTAAGGTAACCAGATTTACTAAATGAAAACCAGCAAGATTTCAGTGCACTCAGCAAACAGGATGTCCATCAGTAATAACACCAATATCCTCCAAAGTACATATAATACCATAAATTCTTACTATACAATTCTGCAAATACACTATAAACCTGTAGTCTTTAATAAAATATCATTCTATGAAACCTCGGCGCACATACCATTAAGAAAGTCTTTTGCAGGGGTCCGGCATTCCAGCTGTGGTGAAACGACAGATCTCATAATGCCTCAGACTGCGGAAGTCATGACTGTGGCTGTCAGAGCTTTTCCATGCATCATGGGATTTGTAGTTTCACCACAGCTGAAGTGCTGAGGTTGCCGAGCTTGCCTTCCCTTGAACCTATTGTATAGTGTAACATGTGCTTACTTTGTACTTACCATAAAATGCATTTTTTTGAGAGACACAGGATTTCAGGAGGATTGGACACTAGCAAACAACAACATTGTGGGCCAGCACAGTATAACCCCTCCTACTCCCAAGCATGCCTCAGTTTTGTGACAAAGCAGTACTAAGACCAAAATCATATCTGCAGAGCATTTAGAGACTATTGGGAAATCCAAAAGCACTTGAGGTGTGGGCAAGGAAAGGGCTTTGCAGGAAAGGGTGAAATCCAATCTTTAAGATCATAAGCGTTTATGTTGGTGGAATGAGAAGCAGGTTCCCCTTTATGGGGACCGTCAGAATTTTTAAAAAAAGAGTTGTTCTTTCTAATGGATGCAGTAGCTGCAAAGTAAACCCTCACTACACGAACTACATGCAGACAATGGAGGGAAATATTATTTTGATGTACTGAAAATGGAGCTAAACAGAGGGATGGAAGAACAATGCCCTGTTTAAAAGGCCAAAGCTACCTTAGGAAGAAAGTTCTAAGCCTCAACACTAGCTTGTCCCTGTATAAGTTTAGAAAGGACTTCTTACAGGATAAGGTTGCCACCTCAGACCCTCTCCACACAGGAGTAATAGCAACTAGAAAGACAACCTTGTGAGTAAAAGTGGACATGTCCCTGATCGGCTCAAACGGTGCCAAGAGAACTACATTCAGATTCCTCAGTGTCACAGGGGAACACACAGGGGGAACCATGTGAAAGACACCCCGTACAAAGTATCTATCACTAAGCCTACCTCTATGACTAAGCCCAGGGTGAAACGTGTCAGTGGGGGCAGAGCTCGGACAAAGCACAGTGATGCTGCAGATTCTTCATTAAAGTGTTCTAGCATTATACAGTGTGCAGCCAGTGTTTTCTACGTTTGAATGATTGCTGATTTCGGAGCGTGGGCATGCTCTGACCAGTGAGCATGTGGTTGAATTCCCTGCTGATCAATGGAGGAGCAGTGCGATCAGTTTTGGCTACCTACTTTATATGCGTTTTGCAGTTTACTTTTTTTAGAGTTTATTTCTGGAAACACCAGGACTGAAAAATCCTGCATAGTTTTAAAGTCTGAGGGGGGTGGGGAGATTTAAAAAAAATAATAATTAAGGTTTTCCCTTATTTGATGCTCCTAAAACAAATGTCAGTTAAATACGACATAAGGGATATTTTCCCAATGGGGACAGAGAACAGTGAAAAATTAACATAAGCCTACACTCTGCAAATTCCTAAAACAAAAAATAAATATGTAATTTAAAAATTGACATTAGAATACCATGAGAATAATAGCCCTTACAATTGAACTCCAGGATAAGCAAATACTGTATTGTATAATAGGCATGTGTATTCTGCCTTTAATCTTGGTGTGCAGTAATCCAGTGTGAAACTCTGCTTCTGTGCAACAATGCTCTGTAATAAAGACCGGTCACTGCAGCTTTATTCTACTTATGCAGGATGACTGGTCTTGTATTTGCTTCCAACATCAGCAAATTATAGATCTTGGAAACCAGTTCGTGCCACACAAAAGCATTAAGTATCTGAAAGGATATCAGCTAAGATAAGCTAAACAAACCTCACTAAGCTGTATGAAAATGGGCACAATATTTTAAAGGCACATTGGCTATCTAGCTCTTAGCTCATTCTGTTATAGGCAAGGTGCTCTAAGCTAACAAAAAATGCCCAAGCCTTCCATACGATAAGAGCTACACCTGTGCCGCAAATCAGTCAAATGTAGTTGACTTCTGATTACATCAGAACAATTGATTACACTCAATAATTTTTAAGATTTGTGTCAGGATCAGGATCAGGCAGAAGATTTAAAAACAAGTGATAAAATTGCAGCATTTTTTTTTTTTTTGCAATCAGTGGATATGGAGTGCAAGCCCACAGCTCTAATAACATATAATTCTCTCCTGATGAACAGGGCCTGCTGAAAGCAGATCTGATTGGAAAGTGCACATCTAATTTAAGAAAAGGATGCTCTGTAAAAAAACATTTTAGTTAACACGTATAAAATAGGCTTAATTCCCGAGATTAATCCCTTAAATAGCATAAAAACAAATCTATCCATAGCAAACTCATTCTAATATATAGGAACATATCGCCCTCAAGACATCTGTCTGACAAAACATGTATAACTATAAATATTTACAACTGTGGATACATTTGCTGGTACCCTTCCATAAAGAACCCACAATTTTCTCAAATACTTTAAAACCGACAAAAGTAACTGGCATCCATTATTGTTTATTCCATATTCAATATAAATCAGACTTTGCTTTAGTTTCAAAAGAATATATTAAATACAATCACAAATGAAAATGGCATGAAAAGTACAGATGCCTGCCTATGGCTGATCTTGGTACTGCTTATGACACCGCTTGTGCTCTCTCATGTTATGTATGCAGACAATGGTATCTAATTTTTTGTTTTGTATCAAAAAATTCTAATAAAATTTGATTTTTTTTTACAAAAAAATGGCATGAAGGGAAAAGATGAGAAACTTTAGAGATCCGTTGCAAAGAAGAGCTGTGCATGTGTGAGGGCACAGTTTGGTGCTTAGAATTGTGCATGGCCGTGTGCGCATTCCACAGCATGCGCTCATTACGAACTGTAGTGCCAAATGGGCAATTTAAGGCTGAGACATTCTAGCCTCCATGCTGAGCGATCTTCAGCTGTTCAAAGTTCCTGTCTCCTGTATCCTGATTCTGGTCTCCCGTTACCGACCCGGCTTGCCTTGACCTTCTGATTGCTGTTCTGTACCCTAGACCACAGCTCATTCTTGACCACGTTTCTGTCTGCTTTCTTGTACTTCGTTGCCCGCAAGTTATCGACCCAGCCTATCCCTGACTATGTCTTGTCTGCTGTTCTAGTACCTCGCTGCCTGATTGTCGCGGACTCTGCTTGACCTGGACCTGTCTTTCAAAGATCTCCATTCCTCACCTGCTTCCCGCCTGGCAGACGTCTGCACTACTGATCCCAGCATTCCTGGTAACTATGCTATCTTCTGGCACCTGTGCCATTTCTTGACCTTGAGCACCTGTTCCACCCTTCAAGGGTTCTTGGACTGGAACAGCAAGAGAGGCTTCCCTTGTGATCTCAGGCTCCCCATAAGGTACATGACATCTGCATTGAAATAGGCTAACTGATTTCAAGATTGAAGGCATGTGTCATACTATTTACAAAAACGGTTGGTTTGAAATAGCACTATGATCTAATTGTTTATAATCTTTTCTAGGGGTGCCAACATATCTGTCCAGGGCATTTATAAAAAAGCATTGTGGAATAAGCAATAATGTATCTATTTTCACACTTTCTTTGCTTTACTCTATTCCATAGCAAAGGCTTGTACAGTAGGTCTACATGAGACAATTTAACTTAATTTCATCATTTTTTAGGAGGAATTAAGCATTGTTTCATTGTAATGGAACTAAAAGAAATGTCCTCATCTGTATAATTTTTTATTTTGCAGTAAGCATGATTTTGGAATAATAATTTGCCCCAGTTAATGTACATTTTATAAGAATTCTGGTACTTACATCTGGAATGAATCCAATCTCATTGAGATGGTTGCTCAGTTCTGGGTCATGAAATGCTATCATTTGGGAGAACACTGTCAAGTACTCTAAAATGATAACAAAGTTACAGGCATTGGATTAAAGAGAATATACTCTTAAACACACTAGATACATTTTCAGTCTAGTAATATAGCTGAATATGTCAAAGTTACATTTTTATACACACAAAAAAGAGATTTAACCAATCAGGAGACAGATCTAGAAATGGAATTGCTTTAAATATGGTCATGGGACTGAACTGACTCACAGTGAATATGATAAAGTTTCTTGTTGTGATATATTTAAATATATTATATTTTTCTATATAAAAAAATAAAAATAAAAACAGAAACAAATACCACACAACATAAAAATAGTAAATGATAGTTAGTTCAAGAGAAACTCATAATCCTGTCCCAAACAAGCCCATCTACACTCTGGATTTCTTCTTTACTGCACGTTTCCCCAAGTCCATCTGCGGCAGCCCTTAGTTGTGACAAAGGACTCGAAACATCTTCGAGTGAAAAGACCAGTCTCCAGAGTTTAGATGTTGACAACTTGGGAAGTCTGCCTGTCCATTTTCTACACCTGGAATGTGTACTGCGGACAGGGCCAGGACAGGAAGTTCGATTTCTCTTTGAGATGCACGACTTCTAATGCCTCCATAGTGGTTGATGTAAGCCATGGGGCATTGTCCAACTGAATCCTGCCCCGGTGACCCTGTAACTGAGGGGTCCTACATAGAAGTGACTGTACTGCTCTGAGCTCCAGGACTTTGATTGAGAGTCGAGATTCCTCTAACGATAAGTTTCCTTGAAATTAGGTTTCCCAGGACCCCTTCCAGCCTGACAGTAGGCACATTCCAGACCAATGGGAGGAAGGATTTCCCAGATTCCAGCACCCGGTTTCAGATCCCTCAGGACAGGGCAAACCTTTTCTTGCATGACAGGCAAATTGGGAGTAAGGATGGGCTCAGGCGTGTTCGCAGCTCTACGTCCCGAGCCTGCCAGGAAGCTGACAGTGCGCAGCGCCAATCACAGGTACTGAGACATTATCCTGGTCCGCAGCAGCAGAGATCGGGAAATGTCTCAGTGCCTGTGATTGGCGCTGCACGCTGTCAGCTTCCTGGCGGGCTCGGCACGTGGAGCTGCGAACTGCGTCCAGGGACCAAACTTGATTGTCCCAAGCAGCCAGAATGTTAAGCTGCAACCAGTTGAAGTGAAACTGAGAATATGGGCCCCATTCAATCTTCGTCTGCTTGGTGGGCATGCCCCCTAAAGGGGGTCCTCAGGGACAAGTCTTCACAAGCAAATAGACAATGGCCCTGGACATGTATAGCACCCTGTAGCTACTTCTCTGCATTAAGTGTCAAAGTGAGCACCCGATGCAGGATCCAGTGTCCTTAGCACATTACAGGCTGGCCCTGCATCTTCCTACCAACGGTGTATGGGTGTGGTCCTTCAAGGAACAGTTGAGGGGAAAAAAACAACTTGAATAGTTGCTAAGAGGTGCTGTAGTGTCTGTGAGCAGCTTATGGAAACGTTCCAGAATAATCAGTACAAGAAAAGGATGTGCTATTCTCAGAGCAGAGTGAAGTGAATCATTACAAAAACGGAGGCAGGCTGGAGGTGGGAGGGGTTATACTATATATGGCTGTCCTTTATTTTGAAGGTGTCCAATTACCTATAGGTAGCTGATAACCCATCAACTCCAGAATGAACTCCCTTTGTGCTGTGATGTACAATAAAGAAATATGCAATGTAGTTTCAGGTGAACTGTAATAAGAATGTACAAAAAGATGTCATATGCTTACCTTGGATAACATGTGAATTATCTTTGAGGAAGAAGTTGTACAGGTATTTTGGTATGAAAGCACACATGCAAGCGTATGCCAAAGCTAGAAGGGAACAAAATAAAACATATATATTGTTTTTGCCACAATAACATGAACAACTACAAGCCAATGAATTGTAGTACTGTAAACTGTACTGTAAAGCCTTAGGGCCATGCCACACTCGCAATTGTAGCAGAGATTTAACAGCTACAAGTCTCCTCTTAAAGGAGAACTATGGGGTCAGGGCTTTTCCCCATAGTTCTCCTAAGGGTCACGGGAGAACACAAACTAGCGTTCTCCCGTGACCCAAAGCTCAGTATACCGCGAGCTGTAGCTGAGACGCCGCAGCCGGGACGGATCCCGCCAATACTGTCTGGATCCACCCAGCTGCGGGATTGACAGCTGGCTCTGCCTATCCAGAGGCAGAGCCAGCTGAACCCCCTCCACCGTCCGTTTCGCCAGTCAGCGAGGGGGGGAATCTCTGCAGGGAGCAGTGAGTGACGGTCACAGCTCTCTGCAGGGATAGATCGAGAAGTGAGCGGCCGACGCTATGTATTTGCTCACTTCCCGATCTACTGAGCCGACCTGTGATAGTTTCATTGTCACAGGTCGGCTCAGATTATGAGGCTGAGGTGAAAATCACTTGCCTCATAATTCTCCTTTAATTTCTCTGGGTACTGTAATGCTTCTCTATGCAGCTACAAATTGCTGGCAGCAGCTGCATTAAAAAACACGAGCAGCTACTGATGCAAGCTATATGTAGCCATCTTTAGATGCTGCAAAAGTCAATCACTTTGTGACCAAGCAACACATCACTGAAATTACTGGGAACTTGAATTCCCTGCAATGAATTTACCCCTGGCAATAAAAGGAGACAATTTGTAGGTTCTAGAAAGAGCTGATATAAAATAGCTTGTGTGACATGACCCTTAGAAAACTGCACACATCTGGCCACAGTTGTAACAGTCTGGTTGTACAATCTCCTTCAGCTTTGTGGCACCTGGACGTGGTGTCCACGTGCCACATGCCATTTTTTTAAGCGTAAAAAGAAATTGTACAATCAGATTGTAACTTTTCTCTTAAGTTGCTTAAAGGGCATCTTAAGCCAATTTTGTTTTAGTTTAAGGAAGTAAAAGAACCCCTGTTACATTTTACTTGCTGTGGAGTAACCCCCTCTGTTTGTCCTTGTGACTATTGTCACTGGGATTGAAAGTAATAGGAATATCCAAAATGTTAGTCTTCTCCCAAACAGGAATAAAGGGGGAAGTCCTCTAATAGGGATAAGGGGTAAGTTTCTCCTACTTTCTGTTGTGTCTACAGGACAAGAAGTGAAGAAAAATCTCCTCAATGGGACACAGATAGCACAAAAAAACAAAACCTCAAAAAGGGTTTAACCATTCCATACTCTATCCAAACTGAGAAATACATTTTGGCTTTAGATAAACTTTAAGTACTAGCTACATCTATACTTTGCATCGTGCCTTATATTACTTTACATTTAATTATCTTAGTAGATTTTTTAAAAACATATTTTATACAGTTATGGTTTAAACACAATCTGAATTATTTGCATAAAAAAAAAAACTCCAGGATTCCACTTGCACTCCCAGAGCATTGCTTAGCAGTCAACCAGAATTTGTTGTCAGCTTCATACAAGTCTGTAAAGATTTTATTGATAACCAATTGGCTTTATGTTGGAGCACTGGGAGTGGAAACATGTCAGCTCCTGGACTTTACACCTAAAGATCTATGGTTGGGAAACATAAAAGGTAAGTATACTACACATCAACCTCTACTGACCCCCCCCCCCCCCCAAATTGCCCTCTTTCATCTGCTTTTCTCAAAAA